>NC_069504.1:638846781-638914281 GCF_027579735.1 Bombina bombina
CACATATGTTAAAGTGAACATAAAAAGAAACATATTGTGTAAGAAAACAGCAATCAATCTACCAGTTTTCTTGCATAATGAGCACTTAGAATTTCTCATTGTAGCCCCTGCCCTCAGGGAGATAAGGGAGCAGACATATTTTGAACTTAGGTTGCATTCTGGCACTTCTGAACATGAGCAAAACAGACTCACTGTCTCTCTAGCATTATCTGAATACTAAACCAGCTCATGTTACTCTAGAAGTTGTTTGACAGCAAGCTACACATTTCTTGTAGGAAAGGAAAAAATGGGCACTGAACAAAATAAGTTAAAAATAATAAATAAAGGTACAATATTTTTTAAATGATGTATAATATGTATTGCACTGATTTCTATTAAATATAACCAGCTGTTTAGTGTTTCTTTATTACAACAAAGAAGCAGACTGTTTAACATTCCTTTAACCCCTTCCTGTCTGGACTTAGTTCTCTACATCGGAACAAAGTTCCAATGTAAAAAAATAAGTAAAAATTGAAATCACGTGACAATTCATGTAATCGTATGATCTCAATAATGGAATCGGGTCAGGGGGGAGTGCCTATGACTCTAAGCACGCCCTCCAGCCCGCGCTTCCATTGTGCAAGTTGCTATGGTTTCAGGACAGCCAAACAGCTAGGACTTTCCATGCCACCCGAACGGCGCTAAAGCCCAGTGCAGTTAGGGTGGCATAGAACATCCTAATGGCGGGAAGGGGTTAAAGGGACAGTTCATACAAAAAAATTCTCCCATTTAAATGTGATTCATTTTACCTGCTGTAGTGTATTAAATTATTTACAAGTAGCTCCTTTACCCCTATTTTGGCCTTTGAAATAGCTGATTTAGCCTGTGGTTTCCCAACCTATACTGAAAGTTTTGATACTGGAGTCTCAGATATTGAATAGACTAAGTAAACACAGCCAGCAGAAGAAATGACACTCACAGTGGGGTGCAGGATAGTTAAAGGGACATTAAACCCAAAAATGTTCTTTCATGATTTAGGTAGAGAATACAATTTTAAACAACATTCAAATTTAATTTCATTATATAATTTGCTTCATTCATTAGATATCCTTTGTTGAAGAAATAGCAATGCACATGGGAGAGCCAAACACACGAGGCATCTATGTGCAGTCACAATCAGCAGCTATTTAGCATATCTAGACATGCTTTTCAGCAAAGGATATCAAGAGAATGAAGCAAATTAGTTAATAGAAGTAAATTAGAAAGTTGTTATAAAACACACACTCTCAATATAACATGCACACCACACACAAAGTTTGTGTAAATCTTAAAAAAAATCAAAATATCCAACACGTATAAACAAAATATATCTTTTTATTATCTTTTCTCTTTTTATTGATTAATATTATAAATAATACATCCATTTTTACTTTAGGACATTTCCATTTAGTAGAATACAGCGTATTTTGTTAATATTACAAATTCAAATAACAAACAAAATATTGTTCACAATAGTGATCATTATGTCTATAATAATTGCATCTTTTTCCTCCTTTTCTTAACACTCCATTCCTATCCTTCCCTATTTCCCTTGACTCTCCTAATCAGCACTGATCTATGTGCACCTTTAATTATTTGTACTATTATTTATGCATAATCTAATTAAGGGGCAGAAGAGAGAGAGAAAAAGGGGAAAAAAAATATCTTCCCCTCTCCCCTCCCTCCCTTTATATATGTTGCCAATTGCCCCTTCATTTTTCTGACAGAAAATATTCTGTTTGTATAAATGGTTTTAACAGTTGTTTTTGCAGCTCTATATCTAAAGTTTTAATACATTTTTCCCATTTTTGGAAGAAAATTTTAATATATTTTTTCTGTCTTAAACTGTGAGTGTACTTGCTCAATCTGTAGTTGTGTTTTTACTTCATTAATTCAATGTTTTAATTTAACCTCCTTCACAGATTCCCATTCCTTCAGAATCAACTTCCTACTAATAAGAATGATCATATTCAGAAACCAAAAGCCATTCCCTTCCTCTGCCTGGTCACTAAGAAAAAAATATTTTTTATTGGTAAATTTGATCCTTCTTCCTAAAATACAAAATCCTCAGTATTCTATTTTTCCCCAAATATTCTGACTATAGGGACAGGCCGCGAACGTGTATAATATTGGCCCTAGGGAATGAACATCTTTTACAATTAGTCTCGTTTACATCCACACTCCACCTGGTTAATATCAAAGGTGTTATATAGATTTGATGTATAATTTTAAATTGCTGTTCTCTATAATTACTACATAGTGATGTTTTTTCTACCTTCTTAATTGATTCTTTTATAAATTCACTATCCCCTTCAACTTCTTTTAATAAGTTCCATTTAAGTGAAACTACCTTCATAGTGCTCTCCCTTCCTACGCTTGTACATAGATTATATAGATATGTAATGGAGTATTGTTTTTGATAAACAAAATATATAGTTCAAAGGTAAATAACCACAGTGGACAGAATAGAATTGGAGAAATTTTTTATGATGAACTGTAAGATAAACATAAACAAAATATATCTAAAGATGTTTATCTTACAGTTTATCATAAAACCATTTCTCCAATTCCATCCTGTCCACTGTGGTTATTTACCTTTGAACTATAGTCTCTTCAATTGTTTTACATTTGCAAGCAACTTTGAATTCAGTACACTGAATACAAATATTGATTATATGACTGTAAGAAGACTATTTTGTTTAGACTAGAATATGAACACTGAGCAAAGACCTGTCAGAAAGCATCAGCAGAATTTGTACCTTTTAAAATAATATAACTGTACACAGCAACTGAGAAAATAATCCATCTACCAAAGTTTAGGTGATTGTTTGCTTACTTTTGTACACCATCTAATTCATTAAAAGGAGCACTGTTTGAATGAGTAGAACCTGTCACATTATGTATATGAGATAAAGATTTGTTTAAACACACAACAAACAAGAATTGTGAGTTTCACAGACTTTTCAAGGGAGTTTTCTCAGGTGTTCCTTGGCAATCATTAAAATAAAACATACACAGCCAATGTGAAAGTAAAACATGGTCGCTAATTGATTCAGTATTGATGATAGCTGCCTATTGTATAAAATTACAGGTGTTTTAAATTAATCTATAATACATGAGTGCATATATCAATTTCATGGAGTTTTGTGCCATTTTATAATCATCAGTAATGTTTTCCAAGAAAGTGACAGTGAAGACTAGCATCTAAGCTACTTTGTAACCCCCCCATAAATAATGTATAATTACACAACATTTTATTGTGTTGCTATAAAATAGCATATCAGTCAGGTCTAAACATTTGAAATACAAATTAATGTTTTTGCTACAATTTTTCAATAATCAAACTCCATCCACCAACTGTCTTATTTGGAGGAGCCAATCCAGACTTGAGCCATTATATTAGTAAAAAGTGTAATGTTTTATATTTGTAAATTGCTAAGCTAATTAGGGAAAGATATGTAGCAGTATTAGCCTTGAGAATTCCGCAGTGTGCATTTCCAGCTCTAATTACAAAATCCACAATGTACAAAGCTAAATTACATCGGGGGGGGGGGGGGTGGATTATCAATGAATGTATAGTGCAAAGTTTTTTGGCTACAAATAACTAACCATTTTATATAAAAGTATTACTGTCCCTTTAATGTGTGAAATACTTGACACAGTTGTGCGCACACACATTAAACCAGATGAAATGTTTAATCTGTGCAACACACTACCTGGCAACATAATGTAGAAACCATAGTTATTTTCAGAATAGGACTTATTATAGGGGAGAGTATATGATAGATAAAAGAAATACTCTATAATTAATTAAAAATATATTTGTATACCTCTTATTTAAAGAGTGCTATGATTTTTTTTTACTAAAGGAGCACTGTTTCATATCCCTTTAAAATCTAAAGGAAAATACCATGTGAATGTATATTGGGATTAGACTATTGTGCGTATGTGAATAAATAAACTTTATGGCCCATTCCATAATAGAATAATGTGCAAAGGTTTTAAAACCAGATGCATTTTCTATAAAATAATGCTTTGGGTGTTACTGACTTTGGAAATGTAAAATTACAAGTGGAGCGATATTTAGCACTCCTGCTTGAGCGTAACCACTGCTAGAAGTAAACGTTTTGCACATAATTATTATAGATGTGCTAAAAATTCAAAATAATCCATAAAATATATATGTATATTTTAAAGTATCTATAATTATAATTATTTTTTTTTCAATATTTTATATTTAATATTTACACAACGCCCCTTAAGATAACTAATTCATCATGTGTGCTAACCCAACACCGCATTAGACCTAAAGCACAAAAGCCAAAGCATTTTACATTCCAATGTTGTTTACATAGAAATAAATTTACTTTTTATTATTAAATATATATTTCTATATATCTGATAATGTTAATGTAAAGTATATGGGGCCTATTTATTAATGTGCGAGCGGACATGATCCGATATTGCGTATCATGTCCGCTGCACATCGATAAATGCAGACAGCATATGCTGTTGGCATTTATCATTGCACCAGCAGTTCTTGTGAACTGCTCGTGCAACGCCGCCCCTTCAGGCCGCTAGCAGGGGGTGTCAATCAACCCGATCGTATTGGATCAAGTTGATTTCCGGCGATGTCTGCCCGCCGCCTCAGAGCAGGAGGGCAGGTTATGGAGCAGCGGTCTTTAGACCAGTGCTTCATAACTTGTGTTTCTGTCGCGCCTGAAGGCTCGCCAGAAACACGGGGCATCAAGCTCCATACGGTGCTTGATAAATATGCCCCTATATCTATACCTATATATATATAGGCATAGAAAAAGGTATAGGTATATACAGATATAAATATTTATTTAATTTATTTCTTGTATATGAAGAACATTGGAATGTGAAATATTTACAGTAAATACACAGTAAAACACTTTATTAAATATTATTATAGAATTATTATTTAGACACAAATATATATTATAGCCCTTTGCAGTCAGAGATGGCTGTGTATCATATACCTTTGAACCCTTATTAAAAATTTTATTAATAGTTATATAAATATTTTTTATCAGATAGTGTTTATATGGGTTTAACAGTCTATTCCCCTAACCCTTTACACAAGGTCTTCAGTCACGCTAACCCAACGCATGTTAAATTCTAATGCGCTCTAGCAAACACGTTTACTTTACACTTGTAATACGCATGTAAAGCCCAATATATATTAATCACAAGGGGAATTCCTCTTTTATTGTCTGTCTGTTTTGTTGTATAAAGTAGCTTAGTTGTATGTTAAGTATAGTAAACTAGTTTTGCTCTTTCATAATTCATTAAAAAAATAAAGAACTTGTACACAAGTTAAATGCAGATTATTTTGTGTTTAAAATAATAATAAATAATTTAAATGAGTATTTAAATCCCTCCTCTACGCAATTCATCTATAAAGCAAGCACTTATGATAGATTTCCGGAAGTGTTGCAACATTTGGATTTCTGATGGTAAAAAAGGAGAAACCTTTTTAGTTTGTTGGTTGTTTTTTGTTTTAGCAAGGAACAAAGAAACAATTGTTAGCAAACCGATAGCAATGTGATGCATCATAACAGTTTAATATATTGATTAACTTACTGTTCTACCATCTTAATTTAATTTGTGTCTGTAGACCTTAATGTATCACATGCAGGTAACAACTAGGGATGGCAAATGTTTCTAAAAATTCGAAATTTAAAACGAATTTTGATACATTCGTTCGTTCGAATCGAATTTTGAATGTTTATATAACATTCTAACATTCTATTTTCAAATTTTTCAATAAAATTCTAAAATATTTGTTCGAATAATAGAATGTTTAGCTATGTATTCATTCAATTTCGAAATGTAATATTCGAATTTGAATGTGACATTCGAATTCGAATATGACATTCAAATTTGAAATAGTATTTCTAGTCTACAACTGTGTTTAATAAATGTAATATTTGAATTTGAATGCTACATTCGAATTTGAAATAGTATTTCTAGTCTAATACTGTGTTTTAAATGTGATATTCGATTAGAATGTGATATTCGATTCGAATGTGACATTCGAATTCGAAATAGTATTTCTAGTCTAATACTGTGTTTTATAAATGTAATATTTGAATTCGAATGTGATATTTGATTTGAATGTGACATTCGAAATAGTGTTTCTCGTCTACAATTGTGTTTTATAAATTTAATATTCGAATTTGAATGTGATATTCGAATGTCACATTCGAATTCGAATGTGACATTCGAATTTGAATGTGACATTCGAAAATTGTAAATAACATTCGAAAATCGAATTTTTAAGAATATTCGTTCTTATCAACATTCTATTATGTAAATCGAATTTCTACAATAACATTCGTTCTAACATTCGAATTTGGATATAAACACATTCGCCCATCCCTAGTAACAACCTTTTTTTAAATCATAGGGTATCAAAGTGGTCATTAAATGCATTAAAACATTTTATAAAACATTCAAGTACAAAAAAAATGAAACGTGAATTGGTGTATTTTACAATCATTTATTGATATCAAACCTGTGATATTCTCTATCTATGGTGGTTTATTGTAACATTGAAAACAAACCATGAGTGAAATTAAACTATTTAAAACTGCTTTATGTGGAAACACAGTTTCTAAGAGGTTGGATGTGTTGAGGTTTTACAAACAATGAAAATCTTCCATTAAAACTTTTAGGGTAGATACAAATAAGGGTTGTGTCCGTGACTAATGAAGTGTTAATGTGGTCTAATAACCTCTAAAATATTTAATGCAAAATATTAATTGAGAAACTATAAATTGTCTTTTCAGACCATAACCAAAATAACTCAATAAGGGTGAGATTATAAGTGGTGCGTTATTTAGAGCTTTCACTCAAGCTCAAACACTGCCAGAAGGCGCGGGTCAACGTGAGTTGTTCATGTTTTACATTAAAATGTTCTTCACTTAGAAGAAACTGTTTTTATTTTTAAATATATATATATATATATATATATATATATATATATATATATATATATATATATATATATATATATCTGATGATGTTTTTGTAAAATATATTTCTTAGTATCTATATGAATATACAGGTATAGTTATTTACAGATATATATAGAAAAATATATATTTAAAAATACAAAGAACATTTCCCCTTATGTGAACAACATTGGAATCTAAAAAAAATTACAGTAAATACTCAGTAAAACACATATTAAATAACAAAATTTATTTAAAAAATATTTTTCTTGTTTAAAGGTATTTGAGTGGAAAGGGCTCCAAAGTGTGTGTATATAAATATATATATATATATATATATATATATATATATATATATATATATATATATATATATATATATATATATATACAGTGGATATAAAAAGTCTACACACCCCTGTAAAAATGTCATGTTTCTGTGATGTAAAAAAAATGAGACAAAGATAAATCATTTCAGAACCTTTTTCCACCTTTAATGTGACCTATAAACTGTACAACTCAATTGCAAAACAAACTAAAAAAATTTAGGTAGAGGGAAATAGAAATAAAAAACTAAAATAACATAGTTGCATAAGTGTGCACACCCTTAAACTAATACTTTGTTGAAGCACCCTTTGATTTTATTACAGCACTCAGTCTTTTTGGGTATGAGTTTTTCAGCATGGCACATCTTGACTTGGCAAGATTTGCCCACTCTTCTTTGCAAAAACACTCCAAATCTGTCAGATTGTGAGGGCATCTCTTGTGCACAGCCCACTTAAGATCACCCCACAGATTTTCGATTGGATTCAGGTATGTGCTCTGACTGGGCCATTCCAAAACTTTAATCTTCTGGTGAAGTCATTCCTTTGTTGATTTGGATGTATGCTTTAGGGCGTTGTCATGCATAAATATGAAGTTCCTCTTCATGTTCAGCTTTCTAGCAGAAGCCTGAAGGTTTTGTGCCAATATTGTCTGGTATTTGGAACTGTTCATAATTCCCTCTACCTTGACTAAGGCCCCAGTTCCAGAAAAACAGATCCAAAGCATGATGCTGCCACCAAAATGCTTCACTGTGGGTATGGTGTTCTTTTGGTTATATACAGTGTTGTTTTTGCTCCAAACAAAAAAGTTTAATCTTGGTTTCATCAAACCAGAACACCTTTTGCGACATGCTTTTGGGAGACTTCAGATGTGTTTTTGCAAAATTTAGCTGGGCTTGGATGTTTTTTTTTTCATAAGAAAAGGCTTCCGTCTTACCTCTCTACCCCATAGCCCAGACATATGAAGAATATGGGCAATTGTTGTCACATGCACCACAAAGCCAGTACTTGCCAGATATTCCTGCAGCTCCTTTAATAGTGCCGTAGGCCTCTTGGCAGCCTCCCAGACCAGTTTTCTTCTCCTCTCTTCATAAATTTTGGAGGGACGTCCAGTTCTTGGTAATGTCACTGTTGCGCCATATTTTCTCCACTTGATGATGACTGTCTTCACTGTGTTCCATGGTATATCTAATGCCTTGGAAATGGCCAATTACATTAAAGACAGAACACCAGCTGACTGTTTCTTCCCTAAATAGTTCTTGCATAATTTGGAGTTGTGCTTTGGATCATTGTCCTGTTGTAGGAGGAAAATGGCTTTAATCAAGCGCCGTCCACAGGGTATGGCATGGTGTTGCGAAATGGAGTGATAGCCTTCCTTCTTCAAGGTCCCTTTTAACCTGGATAAATCTCTTACTTAACCACCAAAGCACCCCAGACCATCACATTCCCTCCACCATGCTTGACAGATGCCGTCAAGTATTCCTCCAGAATCTTTTCATTTGGTCTGCATCTCACAAATGTTCTTCTTTGTGATCTGAAAATTCTGGTTAGAGCCAGTTTACGCTGACCTGTGAAGGAAGTAGTTCACAGCATTATACAAGATCTTCAGTTTCTTGGCAATTTCTTGTATGGAATAGCCTTAATTTTTCAGAACAAAAATGGACTGATGAGTTTCAGAAGAAAGTTCTTTGCTTCTGGCCATCTTGAGCCTGTAATCAAACCCAGAATTGCTGATGCTCCAGATACTCAGCTAGTCTAATGAACTCCTATTTTATAGCTTCTTTGATCAGCACAACAGTTTTCAGTTGTGCTAACATAATTACAAAAGGGTTTTCTAATGATCAATTAGCCTTTTTTAAATGATAAACTTGGATTAGCAAACACAATATGCCATTGGAACACAGGACAGATAGTTGCTGATAATGGGCCTTTGTTCGCCTATGTAGATATTCCATTAAAAATCAGCTTTTTTCAGCTACAATAGTCATTTACAACTTTAACAATGTCCACATTGTATTTCTAATCAACTTTATGTTTACATCAATGGACAAAAAAAAATAGCTTTTCTTTTGAAAACAAGGATATTTCTAAGTGATTCCAAACTTATAGATATAGATATATATTGTAGATATTGCAGTGATCAGCAAATATTTAATCAGGGTAACATAAAATGGATGTGTAAGTTTTTTCTCCTTTTTGATTTTTTAGTTCCATGCTGGTTTGCATAGGGCTAAGTCTAGGTGAAATGCACATGAATGCATTTCAGTTTAAAATAAAATATTTTTGCTCTACAAAAGTATTATTAACAAAAATAATTATAGTAACTGTTTAATAGCTTTTACAGTGCATGGAGCATCTGCATATATGCCTCGTAACCCTTATTCCAACACTGCAGCTGCCCCAGAGGGCATATATTGCATTGGTGATTGGTCAGTTTGCATCAGCACTGACAAATACATGCTACTGCAAGCTCTGTAAGTTGGCACAGTGTTTGAATACCGGTGCACGAGGCAAATGTGCATATGTTTTGTGCACAGTAAAAACTATAACTCAGTGTTAACTTTTACAAGAAGCATTTTTTGCTAATATGTGTATCACAAAAAAATATTTTCACAACTGAAATAGATGTATATGCATTCTGCCCCTTTAAATCATTGCTAATCTAGATGAAACAACTGCAACAGATCATGGAAGTGTTCATTTTTGTATGAATTGCATTTATGTTTTCAGGAACATTTGTTGGTAGTATTAGTTTTATTATGAAGTATATTCTGCAGCCTTTTTGTACTTCATTACTGTGTATTTTTGAAAACATTCTCCTCAAACATTTGCTTGGGTGTGACAAAGAGGTACTGTGATTTATAAGTTCTAATTTAATATTTCCTGAATGTCCACAGTTTAATTATTTATTCACAGATTTTAATGAAAGTGACCATTCTTTTGGAAGCTTGCTGCAAAAGAACTACATAAGTATGGCATGTAATAACGCCTCATATTAACAGGAATATTTACTGAGAAAATATCCTATTTTTATAATACTGCCAGTTACTCAATGGCTCAACACAAAATGTATTCAGCGACAGCTAAAGCAATAGAACAGTGCCTGCCACTGTTCCCAGATAAGCTGTTTTGCACATATGTAAGCAACAGGTAGGGTTGTCACCTTCTCTGGAAAAAATATACCCTCCATGCTTATTAGCATTCATTTGCATAAATAATTATACAACATAAATCAGGAACAAAAGCTGCTATGACAGATTTTAAATTATAGTTTAATTAGATTAAAATACACTTACAACATGAAGTTTGCACATGATAGCATCTTTATTTCTATATTTAATCTTTATTTTCAACTTTAACTTGATCCTTAAAAATTCCAGCCATGGCCTAGTTTCTAATGAGGTGGTAATAACTTGTCAAAACTGATGATAAAACCATTTATTTCTATTAAAGTCTATGGAGGTTTTTTAAGTTACCACCAGTTTCCAAACTTTACCTCAATGGAAACTAGGCCCATGTCGGTAAAAAAACTGGCTGGGTGGCATCCATTACAACAGGCCATATGTTTAATTTTATATTTTTGTCTAAAACATTACAATAAGAAAGTAATGGTGCAAACTGATAGAATAAATACTGTTTTGTATTTGAAGTATTAGAATAGAAAACAATTCGGTAATATAGACTGGCTTGACGAGATCAGTAAGACCTGTAGGATTGTTCCTTAACACTTTTTTTAGTGTTTCCCTTCAGAGTGATAAACTGCTAGAATCTGAGGTATTTTCCTGAAAAAAAATAGATGATAATATCTTCAAAGAATCCTTTATAAAATCCTTTATAGATATAGGGCCAGATTACAAGTGGAGCGCAAAATATTGCTTATGCAAGAGCGCAATATTTGCACTCCCCTCAGTAATACCAACGCACGCAAATGTGCACTGGTGTTACAAGGAGAGCGCAATGCGAATGTGACCTCATGTTCACATTGCATGGAAGCTTTGGGCTCACGAGAGTGTGCTTCCATAGACTCCAATGGGAACCTCGTTCTCATGCCGTGACACACGCGCAGCGAAGGGGAAGTCACGCAGCGATGGTCAGCAAAGTGTAAATATATGTATATGAATATATACATATATATGTATATTAACACATAAATATATATGTATATAAGCATATATATATAGATATATATATATATTTACAGGGAACACACAGTCCCCATAGACCATTATGTAAAGTCACTTTTCAGTGCCTTTTTTTCTAACACCCCACACACTTTAACCCTTAAAAATATCCCCAAAAATAAAGATTCTACAAATTTTTTGCTATTAAAAATGGAAACTCACACATTATTTTGGGGTATATTTTTAAAATTAACTATAGGTCTGACTTTTTAGAGCACTGATTGTTACCGCAAGCTTGCGGTAGCAATAACCAGCCACTTGTAATTGGCTTTTTATTTATTGTGCGACTTTGCCCATTTACAGACATGCAATAAATTAGCGCTCCACTTGTAATCTAGCTCATAATATTTTACCTGAGGAGAAATGCATAATTCTCAGTCCGAATATTATATTTATTACAGTATATTAATTATATTATTAAAAAAATATATATTGCCCTGCCAATCCAGATTAACACAAATCAACATTAAAGCCTCAATATTAATGAATTTTAAATAGTGTATATCTTATTATGATCTCTTATATTCAGTAATGACATTGGACTACACTTAAACATATAGGGAAAAGTTATTGGCAGCCCCACAAATTATAAATAAAATTACTGATGTGTTTGTAGTGGAAGACAGGAATGCATTGTTACTATAGTAGAGAGAGGTAAAGTGTCTAGCTAGTCATGAGGACTTAAAGGGTCATTAAACTCACAGGGGCCTATTTATCAATGTGCGAGCGAACATGATACGAAGTAGCGTATCATGTCCGCCGCACATCGATAAATGCTGACAGCAGTTCTTGTGAACTGCTGGTGCAATGCTGCCCCCTGCAGATTTGCGGCCAATCAGCCGCTAGCAGGGGGTGTCAATCAACCCGATCGTATTCGATCGGGTTGATTTCTGTCCGCCGTCTCAGAGCATGTGGACAAGTTATAGAGCAGCGGTCTTGATAAATATGCCCCATAGGTTATATCAGCCATTTAACATTGTTTTTAAAAATAAATATTTGAATACAATATTTAACAATGTTATTCTGTTACCACATTTTACAAGGTTCAGCAACTCAAGAGCGGGGATACTCCTCTTGAAAAGCCTAGTCAAATCCATGTTCCTGGTCTACTTTGCAGTGTTCAGTTAGGGATAGATGTAAATGAGCTTGTGATATGAGCTAACCAATCACAGTGTAAAATGTTGCAGGTTCCGGTAAATGTCACCATATGTAAGTATGATAGAGATAATGCAGAATATCAACAGGAAGTGGAACAAGTACACTTTTCAGAGGTTTCATATATAGAGCACAAGTAGCCAAAATACATAATACATATGTACTGCATCAAAGGAACCATTCCAGCCAACATTGGAATGTACAGTGGCACATTTCTATTTTGAATAGAAGCATTTCTGCTATATATGTTTTAGCAAAAATACTTCTAGTAAAAGTGGTTGCAAGAGTGTACTTAAGTATGCACCGTGCGCCAGCATTTTAAACACATCACTTGTTCAGAAATCCTAAGGTGCTTGTGTCATCTGGCAATGACACAATTTTCATAATTTCTAACATGATACAAACCCCCACTGGTGCTCTGAGCAGCTACAGTATTTAAAATGCTGGTGCACTGAGAATATCTAGCTATGCTTCACATGCACCTGCAGAGAAAAATGTTAACTCTAAAACAGTGATAACTTTTACTAGAAGCATTTTTGCCAATATGTGTTTATTGTAAATATGTTTCTATTCAAAGATGTATTTAATCTATGTGCATTTACATTTTAGCCAGAATGTCCCTTTAAGCATTTTAAGAGGAGAATAAATGTTAAATTGAATGTTCTTTTAAGGCTAAAGATTGGGAAACAGAATTCTTTTCAATCCATAAGAATTTAGCATGAGGAAGGAAACTGTGTTCAATTTTGATTGTTTTTTTTTACCTTCTTTTGTATGACATTCTGGTACCTAGAGGTGCTGTCATGTCAATGAATTAAAGGGACAGTCTACTTGACAAATAGCACTCCACTCGAAATCTAGCCCTAAGTGAGTGTACATTTTTTAATGCATTAATAAGTATTTTGCAGTTTGTTATTTTATCACATCTGCTAAGGTCAATTAGGGACACCTATCTATCATGTTTAGGCTTGTGAAGTTTGCAGTGCATTCTTCCCAGAAGAAGAAAAATATTAAATTCAGAATTAAATTACAGGTAAAGGAGGCAAAATAAATTATAAAAGTGTATTTTAAAGTTGTTTAAAACAAATTATATTACAATATAATTTAGTGGCCTAAATTTGAATTCACCCAAATGTCCTTACTATAGTTATCCAATGATTGTCAAAGAGTTATCAAACGTTAATCTATTATAATCCATTCATCTAGCCCAAATGACCCCCTTTGTTTAATGGTTATCAAATGCTTTTGAGCATTTGCGTGGTGTTTGAATACTGGTTCTCTAGTCCTGATTTACAACCTTGCGATATTATTTGGTATGTCTGTATGTATATATAAAGTCTATGGAGAATTTGTTTGTTGCCACCAGTTTCCAAACTCTACCACCTCAATGGAAACTAGGCCTATAACGGGTGTGTAAGTACCTACCCACTTTATCATTTGTATTCTCCTTTTTGTTTATTTAGTTCCCAGCTAGTTTGCATAGCTCCCAGCATGGAGCCCTTGCATTGCCAGGACTTAAGAGCTGAGTCTGGGTGATTGATCTATGGTTATGCAGTTCTAGGAGAGGAGATGTTAAAGGGACAGTCTAGTCAAAAATAAACTTGATGATTCAGATAGGGCATGCAATTTGAAACAACTTTCAAACTTGCTTTGATCTCTTGGTAAAGCTAAACCTAGGTAGGCACATATGCAAATTTCTAAGCACTTGAAGGCCACCGCTAATATCAGTGCATTTTTGACAGTTTTTCACAGCTAGAGGGCGTTAGTTCATAAGTGCCATATAGATAGCATTGTGCTCATGTCTGTGGAGAAACCAGTCAGCACTTATTGGCTAAAATGCTAGTCTTTTAAAAGAACTGAAATAAGGGGCAGTCTGGAGAGGCTTAGATACAAGGTAATCACAGAAGTAAAAAGTGTATTAATATAACTGTTGGTTATGCAAAACTGGGGAATGGTTAATAAATATTTATCTTTCTAAACAATACAAATTCTGTAGTAGATTGTCTGGATTTGATGGGATTGGCTTTAGGGTTCCTGTACAGGGTTGGAGCAGTCACAGGTTTCTGTAACAGATACAGGGATATAAAGTGACACAGTAAAAGTCCCACAAAATGACTGAGATTTGGGTTTTTGTAATCTATAGAATTCTTTCTACAATATTATTATTCTAAAGAAACTTATAAGAGTAAAAATAGAATGCTTTAATATGTTAGAGCATTTATTATTTCACTGTGTCTTGCTTATAGCTATGTGTTTAACCCCTACAAACAGATTAAGCACATAGTTAAAGTTAGTGCCAGAGCTTAATTTTTATTTTCATGTACCTTTAATTGTTTGTTTTTTAAGTATAGGCTTAATATACTGGTTAAGGTACTTTGAGATTTTTCTAATCCAAATATATTATAATAGTATATATATAGATTTTTAGTGCTTGCAAAGTAAATTGTGACTAAATGACAATGCTTAGATTTATATTAAAATAGGTGCATTTATAATTTATAGAATACATATATTATTACTTGGAGGAAGGGTTTAATTGTGATAATAGACTTATATTTTAGATTATGTACTATAAATTAAAACACATACATGCACAGAAACATGCATATATGTTCAGAAATTCATACATGCTCATACATACATGAACACAAAAAACATACATATATAGAAACAAACATATATCCACAAAAAGACACATACCATTAGGCCAAATAGGCAATCACCTAAGGCTTCACTCATGCTGGAGCCTCGCACAGGGAAAAAACTGCCTTTTCTTTTTTGGGACAAACAGTTGTTGGTGGCATGGTGTCTAGTCACCAATAAGCAAGCATAACCCAGGTTCTGAACCAAAGATGGGCCGGCTCCTAAGCTTTAGATTCCTGCTTTTTAAAAAAAAAATAGCAAGAGAACGAAGAAAAACGAATAATAAGAGTAAATTAGAAAGTTGCATAAAATTGCATGCTCTATCTGAGTCATAAATGAAAAAAATGTGGGTTTAGTATCTCTTTAAATAGAAAGGGTTTAGCACAAGGAGCAAACCATTGGTAAACTTCAAGAATTGAAATATTGCCCAGTTCTTTAACATTATTCTTTGAAAAAATGAAACTAAGATCAACCAGTGCCAGAATGATGGGATGAGAAGTGCATGGAGAAGGGACGGAACGGCTTATGATATGAACCATACAACATGGTTGAGGTAGTGTTAGGGCATGGACATGTATGGCTGCCACTAGTCACTAGTGTTTATTGATTATGTGACTGTTGTAGATGCAGCCAGATGAGTTCTGAAGTGTATAGGGCTATGCTATATGTTCAGATTCATCTAAATACAGCAAACTGATAGGACTGCATGTCACAGTACTGTAGGACAGTGACCCAAAACATACTGCAAAAGCAACCAAAGAACTTTTCAAAGAAAAGAAGTGGAATATTATTGAATGGCTGAGTCAGTCACCTGACCTCAATCCAATTCAAAATGCATTATGCTAGTGGGCTAGTGTCTGATATATATATATATATCTATATATATATATATATATATATATATATATATAGTCTTCTCAAATCACAACAGATAATTTAGTTAAATAAAAAAAAAATGAAAGATAGCAAATAAATAATAAAACTAAAATACATTCAGTAAGTGAGATATATTCAAATCCATTAGATGAGCTGTGCAGTGTCTCAGATGTTTTTTGTTAAGGTTTTTAAATTCCATACCATTCAAATCCATTAGAAAACTCAGCAAACAGTTATTGTGTGTTTTTTTCTGTGTTTGTGTCTTTTTAACTTCATCAATACATTTTCCTTTACACCAGTATTCCAATCCATAACAAAACACTATTCACAGGATATGTGGACTATTTAACTCAATAGCTTTGACCTCTTGAAAACCCATTTTGGTCTGCGTCAAA
The DNA here is from genome assembly GCF_027579735.1 of Bombina bombina. Classification (NCBI taxonomy): domain Eukaryota; kingdom Metazoa; phylum Chordata; class Amphibia; order Anura; family Bombinatoridae; genus Bombina; species Bombina bombina. Next base: position 638,863,350 of record NC_069504.1, read on the forward strand.
TGACTTATATAGGTTATGTGCGCAGTTATTTTTCAATAATAACTTTTTTATGCATGCTCAGTTCATAATCAGCACAACAGTTACCTGCTTAAATAAAAGCTATGAAAATTGTGTACAGCTTAAATGCTAGCATCAGAAATCTCATTTACTTATAAGATTAGGTAACATAATATGATGCACCACTGGTTAAATGGAAAAAACTGCTTTCGTAATTTTTAGGCAGTTATCATCAATATTGATTCTACTATTCTCCATGTTTTACTTTCAATTTGGCTGTGTACCTTTTGCTTCTGTGAAGATCTCTGTGAAATTCTTAAAAGACAGTGATTCAAATGGATTCAAATGGCTTTAAAAATAAAGGGAAAAACAAAATTACACAGGATGCAAACAAATCTTATACATGTCTGTTTAAATGAATGCTAATGAATGGGTCCTGATTTTGCAGGTGTTCTTTACTTTTACTCTCTTCCTAGATTTTGTTATTTGTACCATAAAAGGGATTTCGGGCTCTATAAGCTAAAATTCACAGAGATGATTTGGATAAGCAAATAGTTGCTTTCAAACCAACTTAAATAAAAAATAAAAACTAGATGAAAAAGTTAATTCTTTAAATGTATGCTATAAAATTAGCATTATTTGCAGCCCTGGGACATATGCATTACAAACTTTTGAGTGTTGTTTTATCTCACCTTCTTTTGCAGATATAAATGTTCTCCTGTACTGATTAAACAAACACTGTGCAGAATGCTGCATGTGTATGAGTTCTAAAGTATGTAGAATGCACTCAATCTCTATGTGGGTAGGGGGAAATACTATTTTATAAGACATATTTTGAGAGAGAAAAAACAGGCAAAAAAATACTAAAATAAGTTGTTTTATTGCACATACTGTAATTAAACATTTTATGGACAATTACATTTTAAGTTAAATTTCCTTTTAAAGGGCCAGTTTAGTCAAAAATCGCATGCTCTAATTCGGTACAGTATACAATTGTAAGACTAGCAACCCTGCACTTCTGTGTGTTTAACATAGTAGAAGTATCACTTAAGACCCCCAGGACTAGCACTGTTCATTGGTTCAGCTGAAATTTCAGCTTGGGAACCATTTTGCAGGGGTCAAAAACATAGGGGTCACTAGTCCTCAAATGACATGCTCTAGCGAATGCAATAACAATAGCCCTTTAAGATGCATGTAGAGAGAGAGAGGGGTAAATAATCCTGTGCTGCCCGTAGCCGTTTGAAGACAGATTTCAGATATTGCTGAATTAAAACGAGTGTATTATTCTCTGCATTTGGGTCTTAAATACTTAAAAAGTATGCCCAATAAAAATCTCTCTTACTCTTTATCTCTCTCATCAAATTCTTTTTTTACAAATCTATATTAAAAAGCATGTAGTCCAGAAATTAGATTTTCCCCATTGCTTGCAAATAACTTATTCTCAATTGAAGCCAGCACTAGATATTTCTAAAAGTGCATTAAAATACAAGAGTATATGAAATGCGTTCATTATTTTAAGATGTTTTTCCAAGAGCAAAGAGAAAGTCAAATTGAAAAAGTCATAACAGTAATCATTGATTTACCCAATATTGCCACGTTTCATCCTGAGCGAATTTCAAAAGGCTGTATTGTGTGAAGAAGCCAGCACACTCATACTGGCAAACAGGATCCCAAGTTCAAATGCACACAGTGCTTCTCATTCAAACGTTTGGTTTGGAACACAGAGAGTACAATTTTCTTTGGTCTACAGCTGCACAAATATAACATAATATTTTAGCAAAGTTTCCATATAAATTTGTTTTATTAAATATTTGATCACAAAAATGTGATTTTCTTGCTTTCTAGGTTCCTTTATTAGGATATATCATTTAGTGAAAAAAACACGCTTTCAGTTTCTCTCTCATGCTTTTTCTGTTCTATAAGAATCACTTTTTTCCTTAAATTTATAGAAAGAGCCCTAGAATGCATTTAACAGAGCCACTTTACATATGTAAATTTGAATAGCCATTACTCTTTTCCAAAAAAAATATATGAGGTTGATTCACAAAGCTCTGAGCACCCCAAATTACTTTAAAAAGAAATGAATGAAAAAGGTAAGATGAGGTCAGTTAAACATAAGGGCTCCTAGTAAGGCTAAATTTGCAATACCGTAAAAAAAATAAAAAAAATAAAATAAAACTAGTCTAGACCATATTGGAAATGACCAAATTTTAAGAGACCTGTCAGCAAAATTGCACTAATTGAACTAATGTCTTTAAATTTTACAAAGCCTTTTGAAATCAACTTATTTAGCCAGCAGCGCACAACAGAAAATTTCAATTTAACAGTCTTATGTCTTACTTTTAAAATGAGATTATTTTTGTATTTAAATGTAATATCGTTTATATTTCAATTTAATGCTACTATTTATTTTACATTATGAAACAGGGACCTAGTAACAACAGACACCTATATTTGCTAAAGGGACAGTGTATAGTCCAGTATAAAACTTTTACAAACGTACTTATAAGCTGCCAGTGTATCGCTGTTGATGAGGTTAGGCTGGGACACCCAGTGAAAGGGTCAGGGAAAGCAGCAAGAGCAGACACTCCCCCTTCCCTGCATATGAAAAGACAGATTAAACAAACAGGAGAAAGCAAGACTCTGTAAATGAGCATATACATATGTAACTGTGTGGCATAGTTAGGAGTCTGTAAATCAGCACAATATTATGAAAAAATAAGCAAAATAATACATTGTTACAAAAAAAACTCCCAGATGGGCTATACAAATTGATCAAATACAAAACATTTATGCAAAGAAAAGTCTAGTGTACAATGTCCCTTTAAGTATCATCACACATAACGTGTTATAGTTTTGCAATTTGAAATCACCAACTTTAAAAATGTGCTGAATTTACAAGTATGTGCTTTGTGGACTGCTGAGTTGTTATATTTGTACTAGCAAGTCAGACGACTTTCTCACAAAGTTAACTTGAAGCAACTTGAAACTATGTAAGTCAGTTGTAAAGTCACCTTTTACTTAACTTTAGGTTAACTTGTAGATATTCCAGGTCAGCTTTTTACTTTTAAAGGGACACTGTACTCCCTCATTTTCTATAATCTATAGGCAAGAACAGCATCTTAACAATTATTTTTAATGTAAAAAATCTGAACTAAAACCATTTTTAAAGGTTAACGTCACCTATTATAATTATTACATCATTTACATACTTCCCACTAATCCTTCATGGCTTTTAGGCACTTCCTACTAATACTCATTAGCTGATAGGTGCTTTCTGTTAATGTTCATTGGCTGATAGGTGCTTCCTGCTAATGTTTATTGGCTGATAGGTGCTTCCTGTTAATGTTCATTGGCTGACAGGTGCTTCCTGCTAATGTTCATTCTTTGATAGTTATTTCCAGCGAATATTCACTGATCATTAGTACATTGTACCTTTATGTTTGTTAGAATTAGTGGGAATTGCTACTGCTGACTGATACTGCTGTACTAGTTTACATTTAAACAGTTTTACGTTCATCTTTTATTTTAGGTTAAAATGTCAATATGTTTAAATGCTGTTCATTCATATGAATAGCAGCAACTGTTTGAGTACTTTGTCCCTCTGCAATCTCTGCACAAGTGTGGATAAACCCACCAGAATATAAAATTGATATGGTTACGACTTATATTGGAACTTTATTTCCTGTCATTTTGCATTTTTAGAAGTTGAAGCTAATTCTGAAGAATATTGTACATTTATTTACAGAACTTTTATTTTTTGACAGGTAAACTATGACCACTTTACTATTAGTGTTCGTGTGTTTGCGAGTCATTGCTGCAGCAATATCCGTGGAAGTCACAGGTATGTGATCATTTAAACTGTTTTCTTTTTCCCTGTTGTTTTCAAGTTAGTAATTTATGGAAATGGTTGCCCAGCAAAGAGAACTATGACATAATAAACCCCAGTAGACAGAAAGCTAACACAGGAAATCAAGTGATGGTGAGAAATTATTTGCCATTGATTCTCTCAATGAAAAATGTAAGGGTAGATTCTATTCCAATTGATAAGCATATTACTAAATGCATCTTTAAATGTTTTTATAGAGTTTAATGGAGACATTTGCAGGAAGATGTTTTTGATAATATTTTGGAATATGATAAACCTGATTTATTTTAGTAAAAAATAATGCTTAGGGACATATTTCTTACTAACTGCTATGGACCACATCCACAATATTATTGCTTGACAGGCATACTTTGCACAAGCATAAAAAAAGTAATTTAAGACCTTAAACATTCACTTTTCAAGTATGGAAACACTTTTAATATGTTGAATTGCTTTCTTTTAGATTTCACAAAATATGTTTCATATCCTTTTAAGTATACTGTATGTCTCTTAGAAATCACAGGAACTACTTCTAAAACTTACATTACATTAACTATGTAAATTACAGTATATGTCATATATATATATATATATATATATATATATATATGGGCGAAGAGAGAGGGTTGTAGGTAGTTGCGCCACAATTAGAGCAATAGTAGTTGTGTAGTGAAATGCTCTATGAGGATGTCCAATGCCTGCTGCTATTAGTGATGTCTCATTCCTCCTGGGTGAGACTAAAGTGGTGAGGATTGGAATCGGGTGTGTTCTAATAGCGCTTGCAGAAGATGTTCCTCATGAGTGAGTGGGAGGGGGGGAAACAGAAATGGGAATATCCCCAGATGAGTGGTGAGTAGTTGAGATCGAAATAAATAATAATAAATGCTCACCTGTGTGCAGAGAAATGATCCTGTCCGCAAGCTGATAATGTGCCTCTCGCCCCCTTGCCTCAGTGGAGCAGCTGCAGGTTCTGTGCTCAGGCTGGGGAGGAGGAGTAGTAGCAGAGGAAGGGAGGAGCTGCAGTGCAAATAAGATCCTGCTCTGCCTGCCCGCCTCTATGAAGCGGGCAGGCAGAGCAGGATCTTATTTGCACTGCAGCTCCTCCCTTCCTCTGCTACTACTCCTCCTCCCCAGCCTGAGCACAGAACCTGCAGCTGCTCCACTGAGGCAAGGGGGCGAGAGGCACATTATCAGCTTGCGGACAGGATCATTTCTCTGCACACAGGTGAGCATTTATTATTATTTATTTCAATCTCAACTACTCACCACTCATCTGGGGATATTCCCATTTCTGTTTCCCCCCCTCCCACTCACTCATGAGGAACATCTTCTGCAAGCGCTATTAGAACACACCCGATTCCATATATATATATATATAACTTTATAGCATATGAATTGCAAGATTATTTAGCTTACTATATATCCCTTACTTCAGATCTAAAAGTCTATATACACACATATCCTTTTATCAGTTTCCAAATATGTAAAAAAAAAATCAAAGAGATGTATTTCATTAATGTAATCAGACAAAGTTCAGATCCTTAATGTATTCGATGTTTTTATTTAAATTTCCAACCTGAATTTGAATTGATTTGCAGATCATAGTAACACACTGAGTGTGAGTATACCTGTTGAGTCTCCCTTGCAAACCCATCTTGGAAACTCGCTTACCATCCCCTGCTACTATATGAACTCTTTGGAACATGTGACTGTAGCTCCCTCAACAGCGCCATTAACACCAAGAATAAAATGGACCAAGCATACTAAAGAACAAGATACTGTCCTACTGGTGGCCACTGATGGGCATGTTCGTATAAATGAATCATACAAAGGACGTATCTCTATGCCAAACTATCCCCTCATCCCTAGTGATGTTTCTTTGGAAATCTCAAACCTACTGTCCAGTGATAAAGGAACCTACCGCTGTGAAGTGATGCATGGTATTGAAGACAGCCAGGACACAGTAGAGGTTAAAGTAAAAGGTATTCTACCTCCTACTCTATTCTTTATTAATTTACAAGCATGTGGTATCAACTGTTATGATGTCCCAGGCTAACAGCTGCAGACAGAAAATGAGTGTTGAGGATTTTCAGGGTTCTTCCTCAAGTTTCATGGCTAAATTATATGTTTACCTCTGGTTCCTGTTTCAATAAATCAATGGCATCTGTGTAACATCAAAACTTATTATAAGTACATTACATTACTCACTCTCTTCCCATTATCTAACAAGGGAATTGGAAAAAATTGCTTTCACCCACTGAAATCTCTGTATATTTTTATTTACTAAGATTTTAGAAAAATATAAACAGAGCAGTACAAAATATTAGTAATAAACAGTAACACCACATCAATCAAACACACTCTCAGCTCTCTATTTTTTAATTTATATTTGCTTTTATTACCTACTCTTTAAAACAATATACAACTCTCTTTTCTGTTTTTCTGTTTTCTTCAACTTTTATCTCATTAGTTTACTTATTTTACATTATACTAATATTTTCCCTCAGGGATCGTTTTCCACTACAGAGCAATCTCTACCAGATACACTTTAGACTTTGAGAAGGCCAAACAAGCCTGTATTCAGAACAGCGCCATCATTGCAACACCGGAGCAACTGCAGGCAGCATATGATGATGGTTATCACCAGTGTGATGCTGGATGGCTTGCTGATCAGACTGTTCGGTATGTATCATTGTATTTTATTGTATTCAGCAATTTCATGTTTAAGAAAAAAATATAGCAACTATCCAGGGCCAACTCTCTCATCAGACCATGGAACCCAGGCAGCATTTAACAGTTGTGGACCAGAGAGCAAATATAGTATGGCTAATAGTGTTTTTTAACAGAATCGTTGAGAATGAAGGTTATCTTTGGGTTAAGACTATTAGGTAGAAAGATTGTTGGGGAGCGACACAGCACTCCATCCTTAGGGCTTGATGATATAAACATTGTCTGCTCACAGCTACTATTTCTAGCCGACTTTTTCAGGGCTGTCCCGGGGGAAATAATCGTAAAAAAGGGGCAGGCCCTGCGAGCGGCGAGATGGCTCCTATTGAAAGTAATGGAGCTCGCTTGATAGGGACACTTTGCTCCATAGAGCGAAGTTATCAGGGAGCAGGGGGAGCACCTTAAAATTAAAATCCTGCAGCCAATATAACTCACATTATGCTGCTTTCTGCATAGAGCATCTTACATTCGCCTATATTTTCGTATATATGTGTTTTTCTATTAGGATTATAAGTATTTTGAGTGTTCTGAGAAAAGCTCGCCACCTTTTAGTTGGTGAGGAAAAACTGTGAGATCTGCAGTGTGAAAATCTTTATAGAATTACGTTGGGATTAGAGAGACATTTTCATATACGCCCATAGAACGCCCATGTTTCGCCCATTTTATAAAAAAACAACAATCACACTTTGCATTTTGTATTTATAAATACAAATTTCTGTGTGGTTTTTGCACATCCAGTGCACTAAAATAACGATTTACGCTGTGCATTTTCAATTAGATTTATTCCTGTGTAAATTACACACAAATTTTACGTTTTTGTTAAAATACGATTTTTGGTGAAGAATTTTGTTACGATTTTTGATGCACCTTAACAATACAATTTTCCCTGATTATTTTTGTGTGATTGGGTCAAATAGATGTTCAAAATATGAATTTTTCTGTGCATTTTTCATATGGAAATGCAGTATACGCCCCTTAGCGAGACACCCTGTTTTCAGGGTAAAAAGTGGCTTAAGATCATTCCACCAGGGAAATAGGACTGGTGAGCATTCTTTAATAATCTCACCAGCCCAGAGAGCTTTCATTCATTGAGCCCTTAGACCCAGGTAGCACAATGTCTCAGTTGAGCCAGCTTTGCTGCTATCATGCATAAAAAAGAGCACTATTTAATCATGTTTAATTGTTTTATTAATAAAAAAAGTTACTGATGTTTATTTTTATTTTGAAACTAACAATAAGTGCATGTCTAGGCAATACTGCTCTTAAGGCAACAAGCTCACTGGCTTACAAGAAAAACTCCCACACCTTTATTGGTGGACAGTTACATACTGCACAAGCATAAGAACAGAAATGGGGGGGGGGTTCTCAGTAAATGTGCAACAATGTTACACAAAAATAGTACATTTCAAAATACCATCTTTTAAATGCACCAAAGAAATAATTAATTTAATGACCAGATTTGAGTCATGCAGAATCCATAGTGCAGTGTGTTTATGTGTGCAAGTCACAGGTTGTAGTAGAAAGTGACAGATATTACTGTACATCTGAAGTCATCTGTATTTGCTGTTAACAAATGCTGAAAATCGCCAGACATTTGTCATTTTTTATAAACCAAATGCTAATATTCTCTCTTTTTAAAGGATCTATTAGAATATCTAATGTAATATTCTAGTCCCCATGCTAAATATGTACATTGACAGTTTAAGTGCTGCCTAAGACTGCTCTTCAAGAAATAAACTTTTATAAACAACTTCAGTGTGTATTCTGAACTGTTCGGGAGCACACTTTTTTTGTGGACAGTAGAAAGTACCAGCTTTGCTTTTGGAATTTTCTTACACTATAAAAGGCAACTCTTTGACAAGTTAGTGATTTGCTTACTTTGTCAACAGCTGAAAGACGCTAATTTGTTGTAGACTCATTTATGTCCTTTTATTATTTAAATGTTGAATTTCTTAGATTTCAATGTAAGCATATAGGACTCAACATTTGAGCGTTACATTCAAATATTCAAATGTTAACACTCTATATACAGAAACTTTGGAATTAAAAAAATCAATGTTAAAGAGAAAGTTCACTCCACTATTCAAATGTAGACACGGTGTAATGGTAGAACCAATGTCAAGGGGAACTCTCACTCTGTACAAAATGCTTCAATGTTTCAGGCTATAAAAATCATTGATGTCAGTTTTAAAGCATAATTGTATTGATATAAAAATATATGGTAGAATGTTTACAATATTACTATGATAAATTAAATTTCTTACATGCATTGCTAGATTTAAGTTGTTTTTTTTATTTATAAATTTAACTGACACATTTTTATATTCTTATTGTTAAGTTCAATTCCATATTTTCTGTAAATAAATACTGAAACAATATTTTGTGCTGCAATATATATATATATATATATATATATATTTTACAGACTTTTAAATTACTGTTACGATATCCAGTGAAGAAAATAATAGCAAAGTTTAATAATTAGCAAGGTTTTTGTACAATAATTTGAGTTTATCATTGTCATTTAGCCCAAGAGATCCCAAAGATGTGTGTTTGTTTATTGTGACAAAAGGAGATTTCATTATAAATATGCATCTTTCTGTCTAACTAACATTAGTGTGTGCAGAATGAAGTTTGAGTGTAAATGTGTCAGCAATAACACGACATTGGCCAAGGAACACAGCACCAGTAAAGGGATAGTCTAGTCAAAATGAAACTTTTATTATTCAGATAAGTCATGACATTTTAAGCAACTTTCAAATTTACTTTTATTATCAAAGTTGCTTTGTTCTCTTGGTATTCTTTATTGAAAGCTAAACCTAGTTAGGCTCATATGCTAATTTCTAATCCCTTGAAGGCTAACTCTTATCTCACTGCATTTTGACAGTTTTTCATAGCTAGACAGCACTGGGTTATGTGCATCATATAGATAACATTGTGCTCCCACCAGTCAGCACTGATTGGCTAAAATACAAGTCTGTCAAAAGAACTGAAATAAGGGGGCAGTCTGCAAAGGCTTAAATACAAGGTAAACCCAGAGGTAAAAAAGTATATTAGTAAAACTGGATATTGGTTAATAAAGGGATTATCTATCTTTTTAAACAATACAAATTCTAGAGTAGACTGTCCCTTTAAACGTCTCCAATTAGAGATAGGAAAGCAGCAGAACTATAACTGATAACAATTATTTGTAAATATAAATAACTCACTATTAAGAAATAAATGATTGTAAACAATTCACAGGTGGAGAAAATAAATGAATTACTCGGTGTGTATTGTGTTTACAAACTTTTTTCCTTTTTAACAGTTATCCAATCCATAATCCACGTGAAGAATGCTACGGTGACAAAGATATATTTCCAGGAGTGAGAACCTATGGCATTAGAGAAACTGATGAAACTTATGATGTATATTGCTTTGCAGAAGAGATGCAAGGTAGACATAGCTTTACATATACTGTATATGGAATGTTTACATACTCTAAAGTCTATTTACTTTTTTATCTGTTTATCTATCTATCTATCTATATCTATCTATCTATCCATCTATCTATCTATCTATCTATCTATCTATCTATCTATCTCTTTCTCTTTGTGTACATAATGCACAGGAACTTTTAGAGTATAATTATGTTAATATATATAGTCAAATCGGCATTACTTTTGGTCTAAATGTGCCAAGTACATAATAAATCTGCTAAAATAGCAAATGAACAAAAATGATTAGATGTGTTGAAAGCCAGGAACCTTTTTTCTTTCAATTCTTAATAGTCTATCTTTCTGACTAAACGCTGTGTATCTTTCTGACTCAATGCTAAATGTTTAGGAATGCCACGGTTCCCTACATTACATAGTAGTCAGTGAGTCACACACTAGTTGAAAAAGTGGTAAATGGTCAGTCATAATACACAATGAGTAACTCTGTGACTCATGGCACTTACATTAAACCTATAAATGAATTACATCAAAAAATATTAATTATTGCTCTAATAATAGTAAAATAATATTATAATATTGGTTTTCTCTGCATCAGCAGGTTATGTTTTTATGCTACTTACCATAAGTGAGGACGTTATTTTAGCAAAACAAATGTATCACAGTTTTTAATCATCTATTGAATTAGTTGACACAATCTCAGCATTGAGTTCCACAGATTGACTGCTGAGTATGATCTTTATTCCTCTGCTTTTCAACTATTGACATCTAGCCATACGCCATTTTTTGCTGCAGAAAAATTCACTTTACAACATGGTGGTACTTCCAAAAATATGCATTAGTGTAAAAAAGAGCCCTTACCTTTTATAGTGTTTCTAGCTGCTTGTACTGTACAATCAAGTATGTTGAACAAAGCATGTGCAGCAGTAGGAATAATATTGCAGAGATATATCACTTATCCAAACTGAAAGGTGCCCCTTTAAAAGATGGAACTTCTGGGATGTTGTCCACATCTCATAAACATCCCTGTGTGTCTTGTGCCTCTTTTTTTCTCACATACACTAATGTGATATGTACATGTCTAAAGATCAAATACAAAAAATAATAACTCTGTTATGTTCTGAGAAATATGAGCTTGGTCTTTACAGGTGAAGTCTTCTATGCAACATCTCCTGAAAAGTTCACCTTTCAAGAAGCAGAGAAGCAATGTCAGAATCTGGGAACAAGGATGGCCACCACTGGAGAGTTGTATCTGGCTTGGCAAAGTGGAATGGATGTGTGCAGTGCTGGCTGGCTGGGAGATCGTAGTGTTAGGTACCCAATAAACATAAAACGTCCTAACTGTGGTGGCAACTTGATTGGAGTCAGAACTGTTTATCTCCACCCAAACCAAACTGGTTATCCTGATCCATTGTCCCGCTATGATGCAATATGCTTTAAAGGTAATTCACTTGTGTCTTGCCTGGTCTGAATTAAAATATATTATCTGCTTATTTGGCTGAACATTTATTACTGAAGAACCACCTTTTTATTAGTGAAGGACCTTAGAATAATGAATACTCAATCTGTTTGTTTGATTTTTTTTTGTTATGCTACCATGCTTTTATTTTTGTGGAAATATTTTTTTTTATTTTATCATGTTATATTAAGACAGTAAGCAAATGTAGAACTTTATGTATTTCCGTTTCATCAGATAAATCCGAAAACATCACAGTTCAAATGGTCACAGTGCCTGACAGGAGATTATCCTGCAATGAAAGCAAATTTCTGACTTTACGTCTTTATTTTCACTAGATAAATCTGAAAATATCACAATTCAAACAGTCACAGTGCCTCAACTGGAGATTATCTTGCAACGGAATGCAACAGAAGAAGAAGCAAAGGGTAGTATTGCCACTTTGGAACCTATGGATGTTACACCAACTCTTGACCTAGAACAAGCTTTTACAGCTACTCCAGAAATTACAGAAAGTCCAGAGCTCCCATTAACAGAAGCTCCATATGAAAATGTCACAGAGGAAGGTATACAGCTATGGTTGGAGAACATTACAGCTCTTCCTACATTAGAAGATGAGACGGAATTGAATGCTACATCAGTTGTTGAGGTGGAAATAGTCCCTGCTACAGCGATCGTTGATGTTGCAGGAAAACCCATTTCTGACACTGGTAAGAAAAGATTAAAGCAGTGAAGACCCTGCTCTATTGGTGTATTCACTGCCATTTTTATGAATTCACTAAATTGGCCTGATGATCAAAAACTCGCTGGCATGAAGAGAAATCACACAAAATCTTTGGGGGCTTTTTTAAGAATGATACTGTAATGTAGGTGTCTCATCTTTACATCAAGAACCTTACATAGCTAGATAAATAGTTCTCAAGCTAAAACTTGATGGTAAATCCTAGCGTTTGGGAAACGCTAAGATTTACCAGTGAAACAAATAAGGGGGACTCTCAATCATGAAGTAAAAAATACTTCATGCTGAAAGTTCTTTTATTTGTCTGAAGCGTTCTCCATGCTGAGTGCCTCAGGCAGCTCAAGGCAGAACGCTATTTTGCTGTGAAGTGATCTTAGCCAATAGGGTGCTAGCTATCCGGCATCGCACCAGCTGGCTTAAGATCATTGGACCCTCAGAAAGAAACCAGTTAATATTAAATTTAAGTGAAAACTCATATAATATATAAATTACATTTAGGAATTAAAGGCAGATTAGACATTTGAAATAATCGAAAGAGCAGATGTGTTATTAGGCAAGTAATGACTTGTTTTTTTCTATGCTGCCTTAGCACTAATATCATTTTATAATATATATTTCAGAAAGTAGGGTTATTATAATTCAGTGACCACTATAATGATTGTATGCATAGTTAAACAGCAGTTAATTGTGAACTAACTTAATCCTTGTAATGTTTTGCACAAGGTGTTGTGTTTCATTATCGTGCTGCATCCAGTCGATACTCCCTGAATTTCACAGAGGCTAAGAAGGCATGTCTTGACAACAATGCCATCATCGCAACTCCTGGCCAACTCCAGGCTGCCTATGAAGCTGGCTTCGATCAATGTGATGCTGGATGGTTATCAGACCAAACCGTCAGGTTTGTGTTCATTCTTCCTTTGAAATAACAGCTGTTACATTATAGCAATTACTAATTTTTGCAACCAATAAACAAATTTTATTGACATGTTCAAATATAGAAAATATTTACTTTTGAAAAATACAATATTTTTATGAAAAAGAAATAAAAAAATATTATTATTTTTTTCTTTTGATTTTGCAATCACATTTTATCTGCTGACAGCTTTTTTTATATGAATAAAAACCTTGTAAAATTTACTGTGCATAAAAAAACTTATTTTTATATTACTGTATCATAAGTAGATTTTATAAAGCTTTTACCAAAAAATAAATAAATAAATAAATATGAACAAAATAAACACAGTCTAATTTAAATGGAAATAAAATAAATGATTATTTTATTACCTTTTGTAATTTTATCTTTTCATAGTGAACTCAACATAAGAGGTCAGAATACTTTAGTAGATAAATTATTCCATGAGAATTGTACAGTATGTCAAATGTTCATGTTCAAAAATGTAAAAACATATTCTTATTAAATGTAACAAAAAATATCACATTTGCAGGATAAATCATTTTTATTTTTATATCCAATTAGTCATACATTTAGACATATTAAAAGAACATAAAATTGATTTCCACATAAAGGCCTAGATTATAGTGGAATACAACATTATTAGTGCAATTGTGCATTAGCAACTATAACGCAATAGTGCTTCTATTTTCGTGTTAATAGTACAATAAATGTTTTACTTTTATTGCTTGAGAATTAGTCTAGGCCACCTTGACATCTGCATGTCGAATAGTGCGAGTGGACTAAATTTCTGACATAAAATACTTCTATGGGGACAGGGGTCAAGTCCAGTGGGAACGCATGGAAACGTAGTATCTGTACTATTTTTGTAGGTGGAACTAAGTTCTCCCTGGACAGAGAACAAAAACACTTTAATAAACACTGCTGCTGCTGGTGGGAGGAGCTGGAGAATAGTCTGGTTAGAGGGATAGTGAGATCCTCTAGTAATGGGCAGTAACACTTCCTACAATATACTAAATACAAGCATTTCAGTGGTCCTGCTGTGTGATCACCCTGCACTCTGTAGAACACATGGTGCTAACATTTCTGTGTGGCTTGCTCTGGAGTTATTTAGCTCCCCTCAACAGAAATAGGACTGTTGCACCTTAAGTGGGTGAGACTCTGTGACAGAGGAGGAGCCTGGCGTTGCTGTCAGACACAGAGGTCTAACCACCCTGGAAAGGAAGGAGGGGGGAAGAGGGAGGGTGTGAGAAACTGAAGCTAAGCTGGCTACGCACCATGTGAGTTAAAAACAATGTATGGACACCCTTGATCTTGTCATTTGCACGCAGGCATGTGCTGTCAATCTCCCTAGTCAGAAGAGACCAGGGAGATTTAAATTATCCACCTAAGATTCAGAAAACAGGGCAGGGAAGCAAAGGGGAGAAAAGGGCTTGATAAATGGAGCCCTAAACAACAGGTGTCCGTGTGTCCCTAGTTTAGTTAATTTAAAGCTGTTTTAAAGTTCTCATCAAGCAGGGAAGAGTCATGCTTTCTCTCTGATTGGAATTCCTTTTGGTTCCTCCAGAGATAGCTGGGTTGAGGTTTGCAAGGGAAATACATGTGTACACACAAAGGAAAATAGTCCTTGCAATTAAAGGTGTTTGTGAAACATTTTTTAGTAGGATAATTTATTTATTTTATACACCAATAGTATCTGCAGTCTGTTTATCTTTTTAATTTATGATCAGCAGGCCATATTTTCTGCAGAATGCTGACCTGTGCAATATAATGTATTTGTTGCAGATTCAACCTTACCAGTTTCATCCCAAAGTGCAAGGTGACATGTTTTGCTTTCAATGTTACTGTCACCTAATGCTTTCTGCTTCCTCTGCCAGTGTTACTAGCTTCACATTTACCTGGTATACGTGTTAATGGTAAAAGAAAATGATACTCAGATGGCTTGTCACCATAATTTTTCTTTAAATCACATTATCATTGTTTTTTACTGCAAAATGAGTGCACACACAAACCTTTTCAAGATCATGATAACAGATGTTTACATTACAGAGCCTTACACATCCAGAGATCCAGAGAGAGGGAGTAACGTCTCCTGCAATTTTACTAAGACTTTTAGCTTTTTGGATTATTCAACATCATCTATGTACAAATGCCCCTTTATGTTTTCTAAAAAGTATGTGTCTGGCTTCTCAGTATTTAGTATCAGTTGAATACTAACTTACAAATAAAAAATGTCACCCCTGCCATGTAAAAATGTAACCATGGGTGTCCATCCTCATGCCCTTTATTGGTTTTAATTTGCTTTCATTAACCATAGTATACAAATACAGTGTGTGTGTGTGTGTGTGTGTGTGTGTGTGTGTGTGTGTGTGTGTGTGTGTGTGTGTGTGTGTGTGTGTGTGTGTGTGTAAAACAAAATAAATTTTGAGGGGATTGGAAGTCTTTGTGAGTTCCCACACTTTTTTTTTTTAGAACTTGACCCCTGTATGGGGAGCACAGTTAAATTCATATTGGATATTGCATGAGCGCTAAACCGAGGGTGCGCTAAGCCAATGGACAAGTAATAATAATGCTTTATTTTAGGTTTTAAAAAGCGCTAAACTTCACAGCAATATATATATATATATATAAATATATATTTATATATGAGTGCTAATAAGAGCACAGTGAGCACACTAATAACTCTCTGCACTTTATATATATTTTATATATATTATATATATATATATATATATATATATACTGTATATATATATATATATATATATATACTGTATATATATATATATATATATATATACACAGTATATATATATTGACTGGTTTTCTTGTCATTTAAAACTCTCCAGAGGGGCTAGAATGCATGCTCCAAAGTTCAGAAGTCTGACTTGAACATTATAGAAAGTTAGATGTCCCTTTAATAATTTTCAAAGGATTATAAAAGTTTTTAAAAAATTACCATATGAAAAACATATTATTTAAATGATTATATAATCATCTGCACATTACACTTACTTCATTTTGGAAACAAAGCTGCTATCCTCAGAAAAATACATAAATTATAACCTGGCGTCAAATAATACAGCCCATAAAAAGGTTGTGTCTTTGTATAGTAATGAGGCTGTGTGTGCTACCGATTGCATGTGCAATTAAAACAAAGTAGATCTCATGCGCATTGACGCTCTTTATTTTTCCTAAATGTGTAGCCCATGGCCTCTATTTGTCAAGGTCTGGCGGACCTGATCCGACAGTGTGGATCAGGTCTGCCAAACCTCGCTGAATGCGGAGAGCAATACGCTCTCCGTATTCAGCATTGCACCAGAAGCTCACAAGAGCTGCTGGTGCAACACCGCCCCCTGCAGACTCGCGGCCAATGGGCCGCCAGCAGGGAGGTGTCAATCAACCCGATCATACTCGATCGTGTTGATTTCTGGCGATGTCTGTCCGCCTGCTCAGAGGCTTTGTGACCGCTGCTTCATAACTGCTGTTTCTGGCGAGTCTGAAGACTCGCCAGAAACACGGGCCGTCAAGGAGCTTGATAGATATGCCCCTATAGCTTAATGCTTGCGCAAAAGGGACTCTGTCATGTTCCTTCATCACAAGATTAATCATAATTTAACCTTTTACACAATGCTTGTCAATCTAGGGGCGCTATAATGCTTTAGGCACTATATGCATTAAAACAAAGTAGATCTCATGCGCATTGACGCTCTTTATTTTTCCTAAATGTGTAGCCCATAGTTTAATGCTTGCACAAAAGGACTCTGTCATGTTCCTTTATCACAAGATTAATCATAATTTAACCTTTTACAATGCCTGTCAATCTAGGGGCGCTATAATGCTTTAGGCACTATATGCAGCATTTCTATAATCAAATTTATTATGCTCATTTATCTGAGGGTGTTTGCAAGTCACTCAGCTTTCTATGTTGCTGATGATGGTCACATGAGCGCTAAGACCGTGATATCAGCGATTTACTCTGAAACCCATTGCGCATGCATGGGAGAGATATATAGCGCAGGCGTCAGTTTGTGCACACTCTTAGGGGGTGACGTCAAGCAGAGAACCCAGGCTGACTACTATGTAAATTAGTCCCACGGATTTGGAAATCAGAAGATTTTATATAGAAGATTGCGGCAAAACTACTAAAATCACAAAATAGAAGGTATTTCAAAATAAAGTGGACTTTCAGTTAAAGGGTGCCAAACCTCTACACAAATAGCCGTGCTAGCATGCAGAACCCTGTCAGATGACTAGCACAGCTATTGGTTTAGAGGTGAAAACGTTACCTTATTGAGGGAAGAGCGCTGTGCCGTGGGTGGCTGGAGGCAATTATTTTAGGGAGAAGCACAGAAAGGGTGAGTTTAGAACCCTTTTTTTAAACTCATCACTGAAAGTCCACTTTATTCTAATTAATAGTAAATCCTATCATTTTTTAAATGCTTGGATTTACCATCACTTATACATGTTTACACTGGACTGAGGAATGATTGAATACAAAAATTGCCTTTTTTATCCCTTTAAGGTATTCTGTGGTATTTAAATCAGTTCACAACACACATTTTACTTTGTATTTTATTTTATATACAACATTAAAACTAATCAAAAGTATATCCTTAGAATTCTGGAGTGGATAAATATTAAAAAAATATATATTTTGGTGGTTCGTACACAGATATCCAATTGTCAATCCACGAGAAAACTGCAATGGAGACAAGAATGGATTTCCAGGGGTTAGAAACTATGGTGTGGTGAATCCAGAGGAAGTTTATGATGTGTACTGTTACATTGAAAGACTGCGAGGTATGACATAAAACAACAATAAAACAAAACCAGTAGGACGGGTAATTTATGAGAATTACCTTTTCTGCTTGTTAGACTTTATGTATAAAGCTGCTGAGTTTACCACTGCTGTGTTAACCACAATATGCACAAGTGTTATTAATGTGTGTATTATTATTAGTATTATCATTACTATAAGCATTCATTTTTATGTTTTTCCAAGACTTACTTCATGTAATAGCTCTAAATGTATGATTGACTTTCCTGAACTACCTTACATGTTTCACATTTGGTTAATAATACGTAGATAAATAACTAGATAATTAGATAGATAGATTGATAGTTGGACAGACAGGCAGATTAAACAGACAGATTAAACAGACAGACAGATAGATAGATTTTATTTTTAAATTATATAATGTATATTGTATTGTATAATGTATGATGCAATTTGGTCTGTATAGATTATTTTCATTTCACAGACACTATTCTAATTTTACTTTATTTAAAATTGACTTCTAGTTCATAGGAAGTGATTTAACATCCTAAGTGTAACAGTTTTATTCAGCAAAACGGTCTGACAAAAAAACTAAAAAAGATAATTGTTCAAAGTTTGGTTTTATGCTGTTTGAAGGCTACACATGACATTTTTCACTAGTTATTCAGGAATTGATAGGGTTAATCTTGTTGATGTATGTGGCTGTATGAGGTTACCCCTTTCTACTGTATGATAATACCCCTTTCTACTGTATGAGTTTACCCCTTTCTACTGTATGAGGTCACCCCTTTCTACTGTATGAGGTCACCCCTTTCTACTGTATGAGGTCACCCCTTTCTACTGTATAAGGTTACCCCTTTCTACTGTATGAGGTTACCCCTTTCTACTGTATGAGGTCACCCCTTTCTACTGTTTAAGGTTACCCCTTTCTACTGTATGAGGTTACCCCTTTCTACTGTATTTGGTCACCCATTTCTACTGTATGAGGTCACCCCTTTCTACTGTATAAGGTTAACCCTTTCTACTGTATGAGGGTACCCCTTTCTACTGTATGAGGTTACTCCTTTCTACTGTATGAGGTTACCCCTTTCTACTGTATGAAGTCACCCCTTTCTACGATATGTGGTTACCCCTTTCTACTGTATGTGGTTACCCCTTTCTACTGTATGATAATACCCCTTTCTACTGTATGAGGTTACCCCTTTCTACTGTATGAGGTTACCCCTTTCTACTGTATGATAATACCCCTTTCTACTGTATGAGGTTACCCCTTTCTACTGTATGATATTACCCCTTTCTACTGTTTGATAATACCCCTTTCTACTGTATGAGGTCACCCCTTTCAACTGTATGAGGTCACCCCTTTCTGCTGTATAAGGTTACCCCTTTCAACTGTATGATAATACCCCTTTCTACTGTATGAGGTTACCCCTTTCTACTGTATGATAATACCCCTTTCTACTGTATGAGGTTACCCCTTTCTACTGTATGAGGTTACCCCTTTCTACTGTATGTGGTTACCCCTTTCTACTGTATGAGGTTACCCCTTTCTACTGTATGTGGTTACCCCTTTCTACTGTATGAGGTCACCCCTTTCTACTGTTTAAGGTTACCCCTTTCTACTGTATGAGGTTACCCCTTTCTACTGTATGAGGTTACTCCTTTCTACTGTATGAGGATACTTTTTTCTACACTGTGATATACAGTTTGTGCTCAGAACTTTATAATACAGTGTTATGCCTTTCATGAGAGGCTAACATCTGAAAACCAGTTTACAATTTGAAACCAAAGTAATTTAGGACTCAGACACCATTTTCCACTATCAAAAGGCTCTGATTTAGGAAAAACATTGTTAAAATGCACCACAACATTTTAATTAATACTGAGTATAGATGAGTTAACAAAGTTATTCCTGAAGCTTATCAACTGAAGGAAGATTCATGTTCTTGTTGACATACAGATTAGTTTAACTATCAAAGAAATTAGATTTCATATGTCAGTCTCTATTTAAAGGGACAGTAATCATCTTATAATTACAGGCTATCTAAAAAAACACTCTAATAATTGATCTGAAAAGGGCATTTGGTTGGGCATTACCTTAAAAGCGCATTTAGCTCTTTTGCTGGCCAAAAAAATAAACAAACACTATTCAAAAAAAACAAAAAAACAAAGAAACTATCACTAAACCCCAAAGATGATACTCATCACAGTTGAATCCTGTGTCTACATGGCGGCAGCGGTCCATTTGAATCCCGGAGGCGGCGGTCTATTTTCTTCTGGCGAAGGTCCATCTTCATCCCGGTGGCGGTCTTCCATCTGCATCCATTTTCTTTTCTTCTTATCTTCTGATCTTCCACCCTGATGTCCGCATTATGAATTTTGAATGCAAAGTACGACCTTTATATAAGGGTACCCTTGCATTCCTACTAGCTGATTTTCACTTTCAAATTTAAATCAGCCAATAGAATGAAAGCTTTTTCTATTGGCAGATTTAAATTTTAAAATGAATATCAGTCAATAGAAATGCAAGGGTACCCCTATATAAAGTGGGTACCTTGCATTCAAAATGCAATGTGTGGCAGATGACTGAATGAAGAGGATGTTGGAGATGGAAGATCAAGGCAGAAAGGGGGATATTAGAAGGAGCGCCACAGAGAGGCTTTAGTACACATGGATAAAGAATGAGAATATAAAAAATAAGAATATAAAAAATGTGTTTATATTTCATATGCGTCCCTATAGAATAATTCTGCTTAAAGCATGTGATAAAGTGAGATAGAGTGGTCTATTTCAATTGTTAATAATGTTGATGTTTAAAATTGGAAATTATTCAAGATTTAGAGAAAAGAGAGAACTGAAAGTTAATAAGTCAGTTTGTGACAACGTTAATAGTGACAAACGAATAAGTGTGTACAATAGATGTGTACAATTAATAGTTGATTATAAGATCTTATTTTTTTTTTTAAATCATTTATTTATATCAGAGCACAAAGTACATTTCAGCCAACAGATATTTATCCAATAACAAAATTCCTTATATAAAGAAAAAACAAGAAAGAAAACAATAAGGAAGAAATATTGACCATTTGTAGCAAAATAAAGCATATAGCAATTCTGTCTTCCTAAAGTAAAGAAAAAATAATAATAATTAAATTCTTTCTAAATTTGTAACTTCTAAACGATAAGTTGGCAACATTGTTAAATCAGTAATCAGTTCTATAATCTTAAACTTTTATTATTGTACATTTGTGCTGCTTTTTCCTATTTAACTAAAAATAATGAAAAAACAAAACAAAAAAAAAAAAAAAGGGGGGGGGGGGATCCTATACATCCAACTCCACACCGCACTCTTTATCTATATATAACCAAATTGTTAATACCAAGCAAGGGGAAATATATTATTCAAAACCAGGGTTCCAAAAAAATCTGTTTTATGGAAACATTTTGTTAGCAAATATTGTAGATTACTTGGCTGATCTAAAATAAAGGTAAGCCATTTGCTAAAAAAAATTTGGACCTGGTTGTGTAGTATTGAATTGGTATTTAATTGTTCAAACATAATTTGTGAATAAACTGCTTGTTTGAATTGTTTCTGGATTAGAGAGTTTGTAAAATAATTAGTGTCTGTAATCCAGTCGAAAGCAAAACTCGCCAATATTGAGATATTATACCATTTTATATCAGGGAGGGCAATGCCTCCAAATTCTGGTAATTGATGCAATTTGGCTCAAGATAGATCATGTCTTTTCTTACTCCACAGAAAAGAGGTACAATTTTTATTAAAAAGCTTTAAATCTTTATTGGAAGCAAAAAGGGGAAGATTTTGGAAAAGGTATACCAAATGTGGGAAGAGAATAGATTTAATTAGCATAATTTTAGCTGAGAGGGAGATGGGAAATGAGGCCCATCTGCACAATTTCTCAGATACATTTGAGAAAAAAATGGAATAATTATTCTTGTACCAGGTATTGGGATTTCTGTGTAGGTTAATTCCTAGATATTTTATATTCTCTGTTACTTGAAATGGGTGTTTCTTGCAGCTATCTTTATTTTGATGTATCCATAGGACTTCGGACTTACTCAAATTTAATTTATATCCAGAAAAATAACTAAATTGTTTAAATATGTCTAAAACAATAGGAATATTTCTTTTAGTGCTTTGTAGGAACAGTAATAGATCATCCGCATAGAGCGAGAGAAAAATACGTTGATCCCCTAATTCTTTGCCCTGTATCGTTTCTCTTAATAAAATTGCAAGAGGCTCTATGGCAATGTTAAATAAGAGAGGGGATAGAGGGCATCCCTGTCTCGTTCCTTTGTATATATGAAACCTAGAAGTTGGGTTGCCATTAACTAGGATATAAGAGATGGGTGAATTATAAATAGACCTGATCAGTGAGATGAAATTCCCACTAAAGCCGAATCTATCAAGAGAAGTATATAGGTGGTCCCATGTTACTGAGTCGAAGGCTTTCTCAGCATCGGCTGTTAACA
Source organism: Bombina bombina (assembly GCF_027579735.1). Lineage (NCBI taxonomy): Eukaryota > Metazoa > Chordata > Amphibia > Anura > Bombinatoridae > Bombina > Bombina bombina. Next base: position 638,885,758 of record NC_069504.1, read on the forward strand.
GTGCATAATCTTGTTTTATACGGGATTTACTTTCTTGAGTTTTATTCCAAAAATATTCTAATATAGTGGTGACATGACGTATATTTTTGATGGAGGATCTCCCAGGCATAAAGCCAGATTGGTCCTCATGTATTATTTGCTCTATGCCAGATTTGAGCCTTTTTGCCATTATAGTAGTAAGTAATTTGTAATCTACATTCAGAAGTGAAATGGATCTATAAGAAGCTGGTTCTAGGGGATCCTTGCCTTTCTTAAGTATTAATGTAACAGCCGATGCCGAGAAATATCTAGACATTGCCTTCCCCCCTATAAAATACTCGTTAAATAGTTTAACCAAAATAAATAGCAGATCGTTCCGCAGAATCTTATAAAACTCTGATGGGAGCTGGTCAGGGCCAGGAGCTTTATTGGTCTTAGCAGAATCTATTGTCTCAGCTACTTCTTCCGAAGTAATAAGAGTATTTAAAAGATCTACAAAAGCTGGAGAGATTCTAGGCATTTTTACTCTATTCCAAAAGCTATTTTTATTCTCGATATTAATCTCTTTAGCCGCATAAATGTTTTGAAAATACTTGTAAAATGTTTCTTTAATATCTATGGGGTCTGTATATGTTTCCTGACCATCCCTGATAGCTTCAATTATATTATTATTTTTCCTTGCCTTATTTAATCTGGCCAAAAATGTGGCCGATCTGCCGAATTGTCCTTTATATTTCACGTTAATTCTAGTTTCTTCCCGTAATGTTTTTTATTTAAAAAAAAGGTCACGTTCCAGTTTGGCCTTCTGGTATTTATTCCAGAGAGTTCTAGTAGTATTATTTATATAGTTTTTATATGAATTGCTAAGTTGATTTGCCAGCTGTATTTCATGAGCTTTGGATTTCTTTTTAATTTTGATCATATATGCTTTAATTTCACCTTTAAGATACGTTTTGGCAGCTTCCCAGTATATCTCTACTTTATCTAAATAACCTTTGTTAAAATATTGATAATCTCGCCATTTTTGTCCTAACCAACCAGCAAATTTGGCTCGAGATAGATAATGTCTTTTCTTACTCCACAGAAAAGAGGTACAGTTTTTATTAAAAAGCTTTAAATCTTTATTGGAAGCAAAAAGGGGAAGATTTTGGAAAAGGTATACCAATTGTGGGAAGAGAATAGATTTAATTAGCATAATTTTAGCTGAGAGGGAGATGGGAAATGAGGCCCATCTGCACAATTTCTCAGATACATTTGAGAAAAAAATGGAATAATTATTCTTGTACCAGGTATTGGAATTTCTGTGTAGGTTAATTCCTAGATATTTTATATTCTCTGTTACTTGAAATGGGTGTTTCTTGCAGCTATCTTTATTTTGATGTATCCATAGGACTTCGGACTTACTCAAATTTAATTTATATCCAGAAAAAGAACTAAATTTTACAATATGTCTAAAACAATAGGGATATTTCTTTTAGTGTTTTGTATTGTAGGAACAGTAATAGATCATCCGCATGGAGCGAGAGAACAATACGTTGATCCCCTAATTCTATGCCCGGTATCATTTCTCTTAATAAAATTGCAAGAGGCTCTATGGCAATGTTAAATAAGAGAGGGGATAGAGGGCATCCCTGTCTCGTTCCTTTGTATATATGAAACCTAGAAGTTGGGTTGCTATTAACTAGGATATAAGAGATGGGTGAATTATAAATAGACCTGATCAGTGAGACGAAATTCCCACTAAAGCCGAATCTATCAAGAGAAGTATATAGGTGGTCCCATGTTACTGAGTTGAAGGCTTTCTCAGCGTCAGCTGTTAACAGTGCATAATCTTGTTTTATATGGGATTTACTTTCTTGAGTTTTATTCCAAAAATATTCTAATATAGTGGTGACACGACGTATATTTCTGATGGAGGATCTCCCAGGCATAAAGCCAGATTGGTCCTCATGTATTATTTGCTCTATGCCAGATTTGAGCCTTTTTGCCATTATAGTAGTAAGTAATTTGTAATCTACATTCAGAAGTGGAATGGGTCTATAAGAAACTGGTTCTAGGGGATCCTTGCCTTTCTTAAGTATTAATGTAACAGCCGACGCCGAGAAATATCTAGACATTGCCTTCTCCCCTATAAAATACTCTTTAAATAGTTTAACCAAAATAAATAGGAGATCGTTCCGCAGAATCTTATAAAACTCTGATGGGAGCTGGTCAGGGCCCGGAGCTTTATTGGTCTTAGCAGAATCTATTGCCTCAGCTACTTCTTCCGAAGTAATAGGAGTATTTAAAAGATCTACAAAAGCTGGAGAGATTCTAGGTGTTTTTATTCCAAAAGCTATTTTGGCCTTCTGGTATTTATTCCAGAGAGTTCTAGTAGTATTATTTATATAGTTTTTATATGAATTGCTAAGTTGATTTGCCAGCTGTATTTCACGAGCTTTGGATTTCTATTTAATTTTTGTCACATATGCTTTAATTTCACCTTTAAGATACGTTTTGGCAGCTTCCCAGTATATCTCTACTTTATCTAAATAACCTTCATTAAAATATTGATAATCTCGCCATTTTTGTCCTAACCAACCAGCAAATTTTTTATCTTGTAATAAAAAATTGGGAAAATAAAAATTAATTGCTGTATTGATATTTGGGTTCTTAGTAAGTATATTTAAGGAGATGATAGCGTGATCAGATATAGCTATATCGGCGATTTGAGCGTCAATGTCCATTGCTAACATGGAACTAGAAATAAAAAAAAATCTATTCTAGAAAGTGCTCTATATGATTTAGACTCGCAAGAGAAAGTTTGAGAATCCGGGTGTTTGATATGCCATATATCATGGACTTTCAAATTATTACAAATATGACAAAATATTTTGGCCTTAACGTTAGAAAAGTAAGATTTGTTAGGCGTGCATCTGTCTAAAAGTGGGGTTGGATTTAAGTTGAAGTCTCCTACAAGAATCAAATTTACAATAAGTTTATTCCAAAAATCTATATCTACCAGATTCGGGCCATATATATTGCAAAATATATATTTAATATTCCCTATCTCTACTTCAATCAGGAGCCACCTATCCTCCTTATCTGAAACTTGTTTTAGTAACTTATAAGACAATTTTTTTTGAAACAATATAGCCACTCCTCTTTTCCTCTTATTGCATGCAGAGGCAATTACTTGACCTACCCATTTCGATTTAAGTTTATTTACCTCTATGGCCTTAAGATGTGTTTCTTGTAAGAAAGCAAGATCAGGTTTATATTTACCTAGTTGCCTAAGGATCAGCTTCCTTTTAATAGGGGAGGTTATTCCTCTTACATTCCAAGATACACTCTTAAAGGTAACTCCCGTCTCCTATATTTTTGGGTCAAGTGCGGGAGGAGGGGGAAAAAAAAGGAATAATAAAACCTAAAAATAAAGTCTTGTCTACCAAATGACAACATCATAAGGAACCCAATAATATGTTAACTAGATTTGATTAGCTTTTTATCTAATAGCATAATTTTCAGATTATTACAAAATTGTCTGGCTTCTTGTTCATTTACCATAGTATGTGTAGTATCCTTATCTTCTACTATTATTTTGGCTGGATAGATTAATCTGACCTTGTGAAATTTAATCATAACCTCTCTATGTTGAATTTTCACAGCCACTGTTTTTCTCTGAGTGCCAATTCTATGTGCTCTTTCAATAGATAGAGCGGTGCTTTGTTGTTGTAAGCCTAATATTTGTGGGAGAGATATAGAGGAAAAATGTAAGAGGTCAGCAAACTCACTAGACTCTGGTAACCCAACTATTTTTAAATTGTTGCGTCGGGAGCGGTCCTCAAGATCTGTTACGCGATCTTGTAAAATTTTGATATATTTAGTATGCTCTTTAAACTGAAGTGCTTGACCATTTATAATGTCCTCTGTCTCAGAGACTCTGTTTTCGACCTCATTAAGTCTATTTGAAAATTGTCTTATCTCAGCCGTAAGGTTAACCATCTGTGACTGCAATAACTCAAATTGGGGTAGAAAAATTTCTGATAGCTGGTTTACTAAGGGTTGAATATCGGTTCTGGTGGCTGTAATCTCTTTTGCTGCTTCAGGCAAGATATCTGAAATACGGTTCTTCCTGTCTTTTTGTTTAACTGGCATGGTTGGCGAGTTAAATTTAGAAGCCATGATGTATCTGTCCATATATAGTAATTTACTTTTCCCCTAGTGCACAATCTACTTGTGAAGGGAGAGAAAGTAAAAAGTGAGAAAAAAAAAGAACAAAAAAAAAATACAAATAGTGCACAGAAAATCACGTGATGTGACTGTGTATGTGATGTGGCCATTTAGCCACTGACAAAGATAATGTAAATTGTGAAATAATTAAGTGTACCTGTCTGACTATATATATATATATATATATATATATATATATATATATACACACACATATACAGGGGAAAGTGAACTTGAGTATGTGATTATAGAAACCCTGTCTTTTTTTTTTCTTTTCTTTATTATTTTTTATTTAAATACCATGTTAGTGTATTATAAGGGGGAGGAAATAGCTGTAAATACAATTTTAAGTCTACAAATAACGTAATAGTGATGCGGAAAGAGCTGTAAGATACCGACCTAGTACCTAATCCAAATATAACCTTAGTGTCAGTGCTTTAGGAAAGACCACTAAATATTATGGACATAATATGTCCTATAGCATATATTTGAGAGCATACACAATAATACCTTAGATTTTAGTAATCATATGACCATTATATAACCATTTTGAAATTAGTCTCTAGCAAATTTAAGCTGTGTTAAATATCTCTCACAGAAATAATATATATATTAATGTATAGGCTATAGTGCAAACAAAATCCCTAACAAATAAACACAGGTTATTTAATTGCCACCAAAACACAGATGCAGGAAAAAAATATATGATACAGTTTTAGTCTTGTGAATTCAACAAGTAATCAGCCAGAAATAACTTGATGGTTAATAAGCCGGTGTTGAAAAAGCAGTTTTTCCCATAGGAGACTGTGATAAAGAAATTTCAGAACTAGTAGACAGTTCCTTGAGATCTGGGCAACGAATCTTGCTCAGTATTAATCACTCTACTTGCCAGTCCAGTGTATTTATTCCAACAAATTTATTTAGCCCGTCTAGTTGTTATAATGAAGTCTTTGCCCGTGTCTGACCAGCTTAATATAGTGTAAGAGAAGATTGTAGGCAAGATTATAGACAGGCTGCCAATAAACAGATTGTAGACAGACAGTCACAAGCGATGCCGATTAAAACTGTTATAGACTTTCCAGCGTATAATGCTGACTCTAGACTGGATTGAATCATGTATAAGGTATAGGCACAGCTCTGATAATAAGAAGAAGGAAACAGTATGTACATAGCATAAATCAAGTCCCCAAAAGGAAGCCCATATACTTGCGCTTTCAGATGATACGTGGTACCAGCAGTAAAAACTCAACCGGCTCCGGTGCGAACTGGCAGCTCTAATGGGCCCGCCTGATGCTCTTGAAAGAGGTTTTGATTGGTTATCATCTGTGTAGTGGCGATGTAGCAACTTTATCCAAAGGATAGGTCTGAGCAAAGTATCAGTGCTGATATTTCCGTACTCCGTTGATCTATCGGAGTAGATCCGCTTTACTGCCTGCCACCAGCATACAAGTGAAGGGGATACCAAACCCTAGGGGGTAGAACCATCCCACAATGGGTCAGTTAACCATAGCCTTCTAATACAGCCAAAATGGAGATTTTAATGTAGCAATCTCTGTTCTCACTCTTGCGAGACTCCAGTGTGGGGCTTAGTGTTACTGCCCAGGTATCAGCAATACATAAGATGGTAGAGAGAAAGCTTTATCCATGTCCTTCTGTCGTAGCCTGTTAGAATCTCTGCTGAAATAGCCTATGGGTCCTTGTGGTGTGGCCAATTTGTGGCTCTGGCGATGGAGCCTGTATTTAGCTCTCACGGGCTTCCTGCTTGGGCTCTTGATGTGAATGCCCAGCTCCCTAGGGTGCAAATCATACCAGCAACAAGAGAGACGACGAGGGAGATAGTTGGTTTTTGGGCTGTCAATGCACCACGCCAAACGTCAGCGTGCTCTGCTCTGATCATCTCCTCCCACCAGAAGCACCACTAAGATCTTACTTAGTCTAATAGTTGAAGGAAGCAGAGTGACAAAGAAATAAGTGTGTACATAGATGTGAACAGCTAATGGTTGGTTATAAGATCTTACTTAGTCTAAATAGCGTAAGAAGGCAGGATGATACTTGCAAAATAGCGTGAAACGATATCGAGAAAATGTGTCAAACAGGAGAACAGAATGAATGCTGTCCTACTTATTTGATTGTGACTAAATGCTACAATATAGCGATATTCAGTGTTGAATAGAGTTGATAATCTTAACCATAAATATTGGTGCACGAATATACAATGTGAACAAACTGATTATCACAAATGGATTGGCCAATCCAATAAGTTAATTAGCAATGAAAAATACAAATAAAAATATATATTACAAATCAAATCAGATTAAATCCGACCGAGAACACAACAGTTATAGTTGCCAGTAACAGATTACTTTTAAACTGAAAAATAAACGTTTAAAAGAAACGTGTAAAGCAAAGTCTTTAAAATCTTGGATATCCAAAGCAGTTGAAAGTGTAAAAGCTAAATCCAAATGATTAATAATCCAAGTGAGGACAAACAAAGAGTCATCAGATAGAAGATTTTGGCAAAGAAATACACCTGTAAACCTTTTCAAGGGAAAAAAGAAAAACAAATTGTGGCAAGCGAACCAACTGTTCTTAACAAATAAGAAATGAGCTCACCTATTTGTAGCGAATATTCGGGCTGGTAAGTCGGCTGTGTGGAAGATCAAAAGATAAGAAGAAAAGAAGGTAGATGAAGATAGAACACTGTTGCTGGGATGAAAATGGGCCGCCGTTGCCCGGATGAAGATAGGTACCACCGCAAGGATGAAGATGGACCGCCGCCACAGGATGAAGATGGACCGCAGCCAACATGTAGGCACTGGATTTAACTTTGGTGACTACCATCTTTGGTGTTTACTGATAGACTTTTTTTGGGTGGAGTTTTCTTTTGTAGAATAGGGTTTGTTTTTTTCTTCTTTTTGGACAGCAAAAGAGCTAAATGCCCTTCTAAGGGCAAAGCCCAACTAAATGCCCTTTTCAGGGCAATCTTTAGAGTAGGTTTTTTTAGATAGCCTTTTTTTGGGGGTTGGGGATTTACTTGTATTGAAAAAGAGCTAAATCTCTTTAAGAATTCCCTAAAAAAAGCCATTCTAAGGGCTATTGTTATAGTTTATTTTAGTGTTAGTATAGCTTTTTTTATTTTGGGGTGTTTTTTTTAACCTCTTAATGACCGAGGATGCACGCCATACGTCCTCAGAAAAATACAGTTAACGCCTGAGGACGTATGGCGTACGTCCTGGGTTTGGAAAGCAGCTGGAAGTAATCCTGATCGCTTCCAGCTGCTTTCCGGTTATTGCAGGATGCCTCGATATCGAGGCATCCTGCAATAACAATTTTTACCCCACCGGTGCAGAGAGAGCCACTCTGTGGCCCTCTCTACACCGGACATCAATGGCCGCATTCGTTGGTGGGTGGGAGCTGCAGTGGGAGGCGGGTGGGCGGCCATCGATGGTTTCTGAGCCTGAGAGGGGGGCGGGATTGGGGGCGGGACAGTCGCGGCGCACACGGACCCGCGCGCGTGCACGGGGGGGGCGGGTGCGTGCACGGGGAGGGAGCGGGTGGGAACCGCTACATTACAGAAAATATAAAGTATAAGTGGGAGAAAGGGGGGGAGGGAATGCCCCAAAAAGTAATCTAAGGGATCTGGGAGGGGGTGGGGGTTGGTCTGGGGGGAAGGGGAAAGCTACACTACAGGAAAAAAAAAAGAAAAGAAAAAAAATACATTATATTGTAAACAGGGTACTGGCAGACAGCTGCCAGTACCCAAGATGGCTGCCAAGAAGGTAGAGGGGGAGGTTAGAGAGCTGTTTGGGGAGGGGGCAGGGAGGTTGGGGGCTAAGGGGGATCCTACACAGCAGCATATGTAAATATGCAAAGGAAAAAAAGAAATAAAAAAGGATGCCTTTTATTTTAGTACTGGCAGACTTTCTGCCAGTACTTAAGATGGCAGGGACAAATGTGGAGTGGGGGAGGTAAGAGAGCTGTTTGGGAGGGATCAGAGGGGGTGATGTGTCAGGTGGGAGGCTGATCTCTGCACTAAAGCTAAAATTAACCCTACAAGCTACCTAATTAACCCCTTCACTGCTAGCCATAATACACGTGTGATGCGCAGCGGCATTTAGCGGCCTTCTAAATACCAAAAAGCAACGCCAAAGCCATATATGTCTGCTATTTCTGAACAAAGGGGATCCCAGTGAAGCATTTACAACCATTTGTGCCATAATTACACAAGCTGTTTGTAAATTATTTCAGTGAGAAACCTAAAATTTGGAAAAAATTTACGTTTTTTTTATTTTATCGCATTTGGCGGTGAAATGGTGGTATGAAATATACCAAAATGGGCCTAGATCAATACTTTGGGTTGTCTACTGCACTACACTAAAGCTAAAATTACCCCAAAAAGCTCCCTACATGCTCCCTAATTAACCCCTTCACTGCTGGGCATAATACACGTGTGGTGTGCAATGGCATTTAGTGGCCTAATTACTAAAAAGCAATGCCTAAGCCATATATGTCTGCTATTTCTGAACAAAGGGGATCCCAGAGAAAAAATTACAACCATGTATGCCATAATTGCACAAGCTGTTTGTAAATAATTTCAGTGAGAAACCTAAAGCTTGTAAAAAAACATTGTGAAAAAGTGAACGATTTTTTTTATTTGATCGCATTTGGCAGTGAAATGGTGGCATGAAATATACCAAAATTGGCCTAGATCAATAGTTTTTGATGTCTTCTAAAACAAAATATATACATGTCATGTGATATTCAGGGATTCCTGAAAGATATTAGTGTTCCAATGTAACTAGCGCTAATTTTTAAAAAAAAGTGGTTTGGAAATAGCAAAGTGCTACTTGTATTTATGGCCCTATAACTTGCAAAAAAGCAAAGAACATGTAAACATTGGGTATTTCTAAACTCTGGACAAAATTTAGAAACTATTTAGCATGGGTGTTTTTTGGTGGTTGTAGGATTTTGGGGGTCAAAGTTAGAAAAAGTGGGGGGTTTTCCATTTTTTCATCATATTTTATAATTTTTTTATAGTAAATTATAAGATATGATAAAAATAATGTTATCTTTAAAAAGTCCATTTAATGGCAAGAAAAACGGTATATAATATGTGTGGGTACAGTAAATGAGTAAGAGGAAAATTACAGCTAAACACAAACACCGCAGAAATGTAAAAATAGCCTTGGTCCCAAACGGACAGAAAATGGAAAAGTGCTGGGGTCATTAAGGGGTTAAATGGGGCTTTAGATTTAGAATAGGTATAACTGTTTTTTATTTCTGGTAATTTGTTTTTTTTCTGTAATGGTAAGTTTTTTTATTTTCTGTAATGTAAGCTTTTTTTTTACGTTTTATGTTAATTTTTTTGGTAACATAGGGGGTGTTAGGTTAGGGGCGGTTAGATGGATAGGGGGTTTAGATGTTAGTGGGTATTTTGCAATGTGTGTTGTGGAAATTTAGGATTTTATAGTGTAGAGGGGTATTTTGGGATGGGGTTGTGGCATTTTAGGGGTTAATAGTATAGTGGGGTACATTGTGATGGGCTATGTGGTTGTTTACAGGTTAATAGTATAGAGGCGTTGTTTGCAATGTGGGGGTGTGGCGGTTTAGGAGTTATTAGTGTAGTGGGGTACTTTGCTGTGGGTTATGTGGTGGTTTTGGGGTTATAAGAGTAGGGGGCTTATGGTGATTTGGGTTCACGCAAGTATGGGTGTTTTTTTCTGCTTTTTCACTCCATTGAAGTCTATGACATTAATGTGGTTGCAATATTCTAACTTTCTGAGTCGAGAATAGTTAGTGTGCAAGCAGGAGCCATAAATAGTGTTTCACTAGTAATCTAGCCTTATGTGTTCATACAAGTATTCTATGTAAAACATTCATTTTAAAAGGCTTACAAACGTTAAATGAATAAATGGCTGCAATGTAGTACTTTATTTGGGTTTAGGAATTATTACAAACCACATGATTATTTTATATTTTTCAATATAGTCATATGAAGTCATATTTGTTTTTTAAATGCAAAGATACACAGAAACCCCTGGACCAAGAGTGGTTTATAGTACTTTCCTAGTTATATCTTGGAAGAAACTGAATTTGGAGATCATGTAGAAACTTGTAAAATATGTTGGTATATATAATGTGTAAAAGTGGATTTATTTAAACTAAGGCATTTTCAGGGATAATAAAAAACTGTCGCCTAGATTACGAGTTTTGCGGTAGAGGCTGTGCGGTGCTAATGAGCAGTTTATGCTCACCGCTCACCTACAGACAGCACTGGTATTACGTGTTTTTACAAACCCCCGCAGAAAAGTGAGCGGAGAGCAAAATTTTGCTCCACATCTCACCTCAATACCAGCGCTGCTTACGTTAGCGGTGAGCTGGCTAAACGTGCTCATGCACGATTTCCCCATAGGAATCAATGGGGCAGAGCTGGCTGAAAAAAAACCTAACACCTGCAAAACATCAGCATTCAGCTCCTAACGCAGCCCCATTGATTCCTATGGGGAAATAAAAGTTATGTCTACACCTAACACCCTAACATGAACCCAGAGTCTAAACACAGCTAATCTTACACTTATTAACCCCTAATCTGCCGCCCCCGACATCGCCGCCACCTGCATTATATTTATGAACCCCTAATCTGCTGCCCCAAACATCGGCGACACCTACATTCTATTTATTAACCCATAATCTGCCGCCCCCAATGTTGCCGCCACCTACCTACACTTATTAACCCCTAATCTGCCGCCAACAATGTCGCCGCCACTATAATAAACATATTAACCCCTAAACCTAAGTCTAACCCTAACCCCCCCTAACTTAAATATAATTTAAAAACTCTGAATAAATATTACTATCATTAACTAAATTATTCCTATTTAAAACTAAATACTTACCTATAAAATAAACCCTAAGCTAGCTACAATATAACTAATAGTTACATCGTAGCTATTTTAGGATTTATTTTTATTTTACAGGCAACTTTGTGTTTATTTTAACTAGGTAGAATAGTTATTAAATGGTTATTAACTATTTAATAGCTACCTAGTTAAAATAAAGACAAATTTACCTGTAAAATAAAACCTAACCTAAGTTACAATTGCACCTAACACTACACTATAATTAAATTAATTCCCTAAATTAACTACAATTAAATACAATTAAATACAATGATCTAAAGTACGAAAAAAAAACACATTAAATTACAGAAAATAATAAAATAATTACAAGTTTTTTAAACTAATTACACCTAATCTAATCCCCCTAATAAAATAAAAAAGCCCCCCTAAATAATAAAAAGCCCTACCCTATACTAAATTACAAATAGCCCTTAAAAGGGCCTTTTGCTGGGCATTGCCCAAAAGTAATCAGCTCTTTTACCTGTAAAAAAAAGTACAATACCCCCCCAACATTAAAACCCACCACCCACACACCCAACCCTACTCTAAAACCCACCCAATCCCCCCTTAATAAAACCTAACACTAACCCCTTGAAGATCACCCTACCTTGAGAAGTCTTCACCCAACCGTGCCAAAGTCCTCAACGAAGCTGGGCGAAGTGGTCCTCCAGACGGGCAGAAGTCTTCATCTAAGCCGGGAAGAAGAGGTCCTCCAGACGGGCAGAAGTCTTCATCCAGACGGCATCTTCTATCTTCATCCATCTGGCGCGGAGCGGGTCCATCTTCAAGACATCCGATGCGGAGCATCCTCTTCTTTCTTCATCCGATGACTGAATGAAGGTTCCTTTAAATGACGTTATCCAAGATGGTGTTCCTTCAATTCCGATTGGCTGATAGAATTCTATCAGCCAATTGGAATTAAGGTAGAAAAAATCCTATTAGGATTGAGCTGGCATTCTATTGGCTGTTCCAATCAGCCAATAGAATGTCAGTTCAATCCTATTGGCTGATTGCATCAGCCAAAAGGATTTTTTCTACCTTCATTCCGATTGGCTGATAGAATTCTATTAGCCAATCAGAATTGAAGTGACGCCATCTTGGATGACGTCACTTAAAGGTACCTTCATTCTGTGTTAGTCGTCGGATGAAGAGGATGCTCTGCGTCGGATGTCTTGAAGACGGACCCGCTCCGTGCCGGATGGATGAAGATAGAAGATGCCGTCTGGATGAAGACTTCTGCCCGTCTGGAGGACCTCTTCTTCCCGGCTTGAATTAAGACTTCTGCCCGTCTGGAGGACCACTTCACCCGGCTTCGTTGAGGACTTCGGCCCGGTTGGGTGAAGACTTCTCAAGGTAGGGTGATCTTCAAGGGGTTAGTGTTAGGTTTTATTAAGAGGGGATTGGGTGGGTTTTAGAGTAGGGTTGGGTGTGTGGGTGGTGGGTTTTAATGTTGGGGGGGTATTGTACTTTTTTCTATAGGTAAAAGAGCTGATTACTTTGGGGCAATACCCCGCAAAAGGCTCTTTTAAGGGCTATTTGTAATTTAGTATAGGGTAGGTTTTTTTTTTATTATTTTGGGGGGCTTTTTCATTTTATTTGGGGGATTAGATTAGGTGTAATTAGTTTTAAAAACTTGTAATTATTTTATTATTTTCTGTAATTTAGTGTTTGTTTTTTTCGTACTTTAGATAATTGTATTTAATTGTAGTTAATTTAGGTAATTAATTTAATTATAGTGTAGTGTTAGGTGTAATTGTAACTTAGGTTAGGTTTTATTTTCCAGGTAAATTTGTCTTTATTTTAACTAGGTAGCTATTAAATAGTTAATAACTATTTAATAACTATTCTACCTAGTTAAAATAAATACAAAGTTGCCTGTAAAATAAAAATAAACCCTAAGATAGATACAATGTAACTATTAGTTATATTGTAGCTAGCTTAGGGTTTATTTTATAGGTAAGTAATTAGTTTTAAATAGGAATAATTTAGTTAATTGTAGTTATTTTATTTAGATTTATTTAAATTATATTTAAATTAGGGGGGTGTTAGGGTTAGACTTAGATTTAGGGGTTAATAACTTTAATATTGTGGCGGCTACATTGGGGGCGGCAGATTAGGGGTTAATAAATGTAGGTAGGTGTCGGCGATGTCCGGTTCGGCAGATTAGGGGTTAAAAATTTTATTTTAGTGTTTACGATGTGGGGGGGGGCTCAGTTTAGGGGTTAATAGGTAGTTTATGGGTGTTAGTGACCTTTTTAGCACTTTAGTTAAGAGTTTTATAAAACTCTTCACTACTGACTTTAAAATGCGGTACCAGGCTTGACAGGAGAGGGTCTACCGCTCACTTTTTGGAAGACTCGTAATACCGGTGCTATGCAAGTCCCATTGAGAAAATAGGATACGCAAATGACGTAAGTGGATTTGCGGTATTTTCGAGTCTGGCCGAAAAAGTAAGGGGTACACCTGTACCTGCAGGACCCGTAATACCAGCGGGCATTAAAAAGCAGCGTTGGGACCTCTCAACGCTGCTTTTTAAGGCTAACGCAAGACTCATAATCTAGCAGTGTATTATTAAAAAGGAATGTAGAGGTTTGAGAATATGATTTTATTAGAGAATTTAAAGGGATGTTAAACGGCAAATATAGGCTATACCTAAACATATAATTATATTAGTTTAAATATTGAACATATAAGTCTAAAGGTTTAGTTTTATATCTGTCCCTAATTGACTTCAGCAGGGGAATCAGATAAGGGGCAACTTAAGTTCAAACATGGTGGCGCACAATTTTCAGAGATACATTATAGGAAAGGGGAAAAGAATAAATAATGAAGGTATATTCCAAAGTTATTTAGCTACACATAATTAAACATTTCATATTACAATCTCATACTGTTTAATATCCCTTTAAAATGATTTGTGTAAAGAAATCCTTATTGGAGACACTTTGCACAAAAAGCTTGTTTGTTAACCCATATCATCTGTGATTAAGATGTGCAGTAGTTTGCTTCATTTTGTAATATAATTATAAAATAGGAAATACAAATGGCAAAGAATACAAAAAGTACTAGCGATAGAGTGCCTTGCTGTGGAATTGAACATCACAGGTTCAAGTCTAATCTCATGTCTTTGTGATTTTTTTTAATGTTTTTATTTTAATAATAATGTAACACAGCCTGAATTGAAAAGTCCAAAACTTTCAAAGAGATTCACAGCTCATTTTTGTATGGGTTTAGGAAAAGCAAATATATAGTGAAAATCATTCACATAGAGTTTGCTAGTAAACACATTTAAACACATTTAAACTGTGTCTGCGATGGTCTAATAATATACTTTTTATGTGAAATTATTAGGTGCATTTCAATGTTGACAACCTTGTCAATTTAATGGTTGTAGCTAACAAAAATAAACTTTAGTGAGGGACTCCTAGTTAGAGGGATATGAAAACCAAATACCCGGGTAGCACATTTAGCCACCAATCAGCAAGTTGCTGAACCAAAAATGGGCCAGCTCCTAAGCTTACATTCCTGTTTTTCAAATAAAGATACCAAGAGAATGAAGGACAAATGATAATGGGAATAAATCAGAAAGTTGCTTAAAATTGAATGCTCTATCTGAATTATGAAAGAAAAACATTGGGTTTCATGACCCTTTAAGATGGTGCTGTTATTTTCTAGTATGTTTGTATACAATCTTGTTATATGACCATATATATGATCTTTCTCTGCAGGAGAAGTGTTTTTTGCAACACAGCCAAATCAGTTTACTTTCCAAGAAGCAAAAGAGTATTGTGAAAGTATAAATGCCACTTTGGCTTCAACGGGACAGCTCCATGCCGCATGGAAATTGGGACTGGATAAGTGCAGAGAAGGGTGGTTGGCTGACGGTAGCATTCGTTACCCTATTGTGACACCTAGACGAGCATGTGGAGGAGACAAACCTGGTGTGCGAACAGTCTACGTTTATGCTAATCAAACAGGATTCCCTGATCCCTCATCAAGACATCATGCTTTCTGTTTCAGAGGTAATTGTCTCTTAAAGGACCAGTAAATACATTAGATTTGCATAATCATCAAATGTATTATAAAAAGACAATGCAATAGCACTTAGGGGACGATTTATTAAAGTGCGGACGGACATTATACGATGTGGCGTATCATGTCCGCCGCACATCGATAAATGCCACCAGCATACACTGTTGGCATTTATCATTGCACAAGCAGTTCTTGTGAACTGCTTGTGCAATGCTTCTCCCTGCAGATTTGCGGCCAATCGGCCGCTAGCAGGGGGTGTCAATCAGCCCGATCGTATAGGATCGGGCGGATTGATTTCCGCAGCCTCAGAGCAGAGATGCACATGGGTGAGACAATCACACAAAGCATCTATGTGCAGCCACCAATCAGCAGCTGATGAGAATATCTAGATATGCTTTTCAGCAAAGAATATCAAGAGAATGAAGCAAGTTAGATAATAGAAGTAAATTAGAAAGTTGCTAAAAATTGCACACACTTTCTAAATGATGAAAGAAAAAATTTGGGTTTTATGTCCCTTTAACATTTGTACTTCCTGGCTTTGTCTTCAGACTAACTTCATTTTTTGTTAATTGTTTTTGTAAAACAAATTCTCTCACATATGCTATGCTAAAACAAACATCTTTATCATATGTCCTGACTAGCAGTTTTTTACCGTATAGTATGTATTTCTCTATCCACCATAGAAAAATTGAGAAATCAAATAGCAATAATAAAATTATGAGAGCATAAAAAATATATTAATATAAAAATATATAAACACAATACCAGGAGAAGTGACAGCAATGTTTTGTTTTTCAGCTTCGCTATTCCCAGAGGAAGCTCCAGGCACTGAGTTAGTTGATGAAGACATTTTAGTGACACAAGTATTTCCTGGTGTGGCAGGGCTACCTTCTGGAGAAGAAACAACTGTGGAAATGGAGATTGCCACTGAATTTGAGAACCAAACTGATTTCTGGTTAATTAATGTTACAGCCCTTCCAACCATTGAAGCACTGAAACCAGGTATGTGTTAGGGAACTCAGCATTTATCTATTTAGGGCTAGATTAGTGGAGCGCTATTTTATTTATTTACATTTGCTGTCCATCGCTGCACAACTTACCTCCTTTGCTACGCTAGTTATCATGCTGTGTCTGGAGCCTATGGAAGCACACTCTCGTGAGTGCAATGTTTCTATGCAATATGAACTCGAGGTCGCGTTCGCATTGCACCTAACTCGTATTACTAGCGCACATTATCGTGCACTAGTATTACTCAGTTGAGCCAGGGGCATATTATGGCCTAGGCCAACAAGGCCAGTGCCTAGGGCAGCAGATTTGGGAGGGGCAGCACATCTGCCCTATACTCTGTCTAAAAGCCAGCACACAGTACAGTGAGCAATAAAGTGCAGGCTTTTAAGGTCACTCTTCACAGACAGTGCTCCTTTAAACCATTGCTTCATTTAGAGCAGCCAGCATTTTTGCAGTGGAAGCGTTCTTGGTGAGAAACTTTTCCGGGGATATGCTTCCAAGGTGAGACTGGAGGAGAAGACCTTGTGCCGATATGCTGCCTCCCCTTGTCAGGTGTGGTGGGTCTGTGAGCGCAGTGCTTTTTGCTGGTCTTAGTAACTAACATACTGGATGCACTGCTTAGATCAGCTTGTGATGTCTAATCATAAACTCTCAGCGCTAATGTATGTTAGCTACTAATAGCTAGCTTTCTCTGCATTCATGAACCCATGGAGTAAATAGTAAACGGACACTTAAAAAGTTTAATTACTTGAATGATGGTAATTACTGTATGTTGTTGCATGTGAAGGGCAGTGATTGTTTCAAAGTATATTCTTCTTTCCCTCCCTTCCTCTCTCCCTTCTTTCCCTTTCTCCCTCCCTTCCTCCCTCAACTCCCTTCCTCCCTTCTTTCTTTCCCTCCCTCCCTTCTTTCTCTCAACTCCTTCTTTCATTCCTTTCTTTGTCTCCCCTCTTTTCTCCTCTCCACACTTTTCTCTTCTCTCTCTCCCTCCCTTCCTTCTTTCCTTTCCCTCCCTTTTCTCCCCTCCCCTTCTTTTCTTACCCTGCTTTTAGGGAGAAAATAGTATGAGATGCATGCAATTCAACCCACCTGTATGCAAGTCCTAGCCTATTTTCTTTTGAATTGTTATGAAAAAAAAAAAAAAAAAAATTTACACACTGACCCAAAAAAATATTAAGAGAAAAAAAGGCAACTAAACATTCTAAACATTTTTTTATCTTTTAACCATATTATATTGCAGCATTCCCTAATTGTATGTTCCAATCAAATGTTGTCCTTTTGGCATTTTCAAAAAACACTTGGACTAGTATTTCATGTATGTGTCTGCTGTTATCTGTTCGATATAACCATAGTGTTATATTATGTTTTGTTTTGGCTACTATTAGAGATGTAGCCCTCTATGGCAAACTTTTGCTACCTATAAATCTTAATATATTAAAGAAACATAAAACTTTAAATAAATGCTGATTAAATCCAAAATATAATGCTTTATCCAAAGCAAATATTAACTTGATAATAATAGGCTAGTTTAATTTTGAATGTTATATTGATATTGATACATATGCGCATTTCCAATTCTCACATTATTACTGAAAAGTTGTAACACATTAAATAAACATGTGTGTGTTACTTTTATTTTAAATTGCTCCAAACAATATACAAATAATATAAGTCAGGTTACAGATTTATAATTAATAATACCTTTGTTTTTTCCAAAGTGAGTCCTTCTGCCATCCCTCCTGTGACTACATCCCCAGAAGACATAAGTGGAGAAGCATCAGTAGCTTTCAGTGGGGCTAGTGGAGAACCATCTGGAGAAGTATCTGGAGAGTTAAGTGGAGATGTGTCTGGAATACATGAACTAAGTGGAGAACCATCAGGAATAGAATTAAGTGGACTGCCATCAGGAGATATTTCAGGAGAGACATCAGGTTATGAAGAAAGTGGGTTTTCATCTGGTTTTGAAACTTCTGGAGAGAGTGGACTAAGTGGACTTCCATCGGGAGAAGTTTCTGGTGAATTGCCATCAGGTGAAGTAGATGCCAGTGGGCTTCCTTCTGTGGTACCTGAAGCCAGTGGTTTCCCTTCTGGGGAAGATATATCTGGAGATGTATCTGGCGCTCCAGATTTTAGTGGATTATCTTCAGCAATTCTAGAAATCAGTGGTTTACCATCTGGAGACATTAGTGGAGAACCATCTGGGTTTGAGCTAACTAGTGGATTGCCATCAGGAGTTGAGTTTATAAGTGGTCTGTCCTCTGGAATTGAAGATATCAGTGGATTTCCTTCCGGCTTTCCAACAATAACACACATAGATACAACTTTGATAGAAAGTGTCACAGATGCACCAGAAACTGAATTGGAAGGAAAGGGAACAGTTGAATTTAGTGCATCAGGGGAAATATCAGGTGATATTAGTGGACAACCTTCAGGTTTAGAACTTAGTGGGGATGTTTCTGGATTCGATATTAGCGGAGAGCCCTCTGGCTTAGTAGATTTGAGTGGAGATGTTTCTGGAGTAATTGAATTTAGTGGTGAAACATCAGGATTGGATATTAGTGGGATTGCCTCAGGAATATTCGATATCAGTGGGGAAGTCTCTGGTGTGGGTGAGATTAGTGGAGAGACATCAGGCATATTTAGTATTAGTGGTGAATTTTCAGGGATAACTGAAATTAGTGGCGCAGAATCTGGAGAATTTGGTATTAGTGGTGACTTATCAGGCTTTAAGGAGGTTAGTGGAGAACCATCTGGCATATTGGATATTAGTGGTGATTTATCTGGGGAACCATCAGGCCTTTTGGATATAAGTGGAGCTCCATCTAGTTTTATTGATATCAGTGGAGATTTTTCTGGAATTGTTGAAATCAGTGGTGAGCCATCTGGAATAAGTGGTGATTTTTCTGGAGCTTTTGATTTAAGTGGGATCAGTGGTCTTACATCAGGTAAATTTGATGAAGATGGTGAGCCATCTGGTGTTACTCTTATAGACCATAGCTTAGTACAAATTACCCAACTAGCAGAGAAAGAAGAAGAAGGCAAAGGGTCAGTGGAAATAAGTGGCTTTTTATCAGGAGATGAAGAGATCTCAGGTGATATATCTGGAATCCCTGATGCTAGTGGGGAAATTTCAGGTTTAGTAGACATAAGTGGTTTTGCCTCAGGCGATATCTCTAGTGGTGAGTTAGAAATTAGTGGTATAACAGAATTTAGTGGAGTACCTTCAGGAGTTGAATTTGTGAGTGGAGTATCATCTGGTGTTGATGAGCTAAGTGGATTCCCATCAGGCTTTCCTACCATATCTCATTTGGATTTCACACTAACAGAACTAACAACATCAGGAGATACAACACAAGAGGCAGGAGAAGGGACATCAGGAATATTTGAGGTTAGTGGGGGGGTTTCAGGAGACACATCTGCAGAGGCTTCTGGAGTTATTGATTCCAGTGGCCTGCCTTCAGGGACACAAGAAATTAGTGGGGAAATATCAGGTGTTGATGCATCTGGTATTCCTGATATCACCCTAGTTACAGATGATTTAGTTGAAGCTGTGACAAAACCAACAGTTTCACAGGAGTTAGGTGGTGTTACCATGCCCTATATAATAGAAACTTCAGCATCTGGTGAAATTAGTGGGGAAATATCAGGTGTTGATGCATCTGGTATTCCTGATATCACCCTAGTTACAGATGATTTAGTTGAAGCTGTGACAAAACCAACAGTTTCACAGGAGTTAGGTGGTGTTACCATGCCCTATATAATAGAAACTTCAGCATCTGGTGAAATTAGTGGGGAAATATCAGGTGTTGATGCATCTGGTATTCCTGATATCACCCTAGTTATAGATGATTTAGTTGAAGCTGTGACAAAAACAACAGTTTCACAGGAGTTAGGTGGTGTTACCATACCCTATATAATAGAAACTTCAGCATCTGGTGAAATTAGTGGTGAAGCATCTGCACTTCTTGAAACAAGTGGAGAGCCTTCTGGTATTCCTTTAACCACAGTGGAATCAGAAAGGACTTTGGAAGGAAGCACAGAAGCCAGTGTTGATTTATCAGGTGAAACATCTGTATCAGATATTATTATCAGCACATCAAAACCAGAGGCGGAATTAACCCCTGCTTCTAAAGAACCAGAAGAAGCACAGAAGGAAACAGAATTATCTACAACAGTTTCATCGGGAGATGTAATAGATGAAGTACATGTTGAAGAAGCCACTTATCCAAGTGCCTTAGAAGCCACACCACAAGTTCTTCCTGATGTGGCTGAAGCTGAAGGTACTAGATGTATGATGTATCACATGTTTAAGATGTATGCAGTTATTTTTAAAAGGAATAGTCTAGTCAAAATTAAACTTTCATGATTCAGATAGAGCATGCATTTTTAAGCAGCTTTCTAATTTACTCCTATTATCATTTGTTCTTTCTTCTCTTGCTATCTTTATTTGAATATAAGCATAGGAGCCAGCCCATTTTTGGTTAAGCACTTGCTGATTGGTAGCTACATTTAGTCACCAATCAGAAAGTGCTACCCAGGTGCTGAACATTCTTGCTTTTTCAATTAAAGATACCAAGAGAACGAAGAAAAACTAACAAGAGTAAATTAGAAAGTTGCTTAAAATTGCATCCTCTATCTGAATCATGAAAGTTTAATTTTAACTAGACTATTCCTTTAAGTACTACATTTGATCAAAAGGTTGTGTATGATAACTATTGCCTAGATTACGAGTTTTGTCGGTAATGGTGTGCGGTGCTAACGAGCAGTTTTCCCTCACCGCTCACCTACAGACAACACTGGTATTACGGGTTTTTACAAACCCGGCGTTGGCTGCAGAAAAGTGAGCGGAGAGCAAAATTTTGCTCCACATCTCACCTCAATACCAGCGCTGCTTACGGTAGCGGTGAACAGGTAAATCGTGCTTGTGCACGATTTCCCCATAGGAATCAATGGGGGAGAGCCGGCTGAAAAAAAAACCTAACACCTGCAAAAAAGCAGCGTAAAGCTCCTAACGCAGCCCCATTGATTCCTATGGGGAAATAAAAGTTATGTCTACACTTAACACCCTAACATGAACCCAGAGTCTAAACACCCCTAATCTTACACTTATTAACCCCTAATCTGCCGCCCCCGACATCGCCGCCACCTGCATTATATTTATTAACCCCTAATCTGCCACCCCCAATGTCGCTGCAACCTACCTACACTTATTAACCCCTAATCTGCCGCCAACAACGTCGCCGCCATTATATTAAAGTTATTAACCCCTAAATCTAAGTCTAACCCTAACCCTAACCCCCCCCCCAATTTAAATATAATTTAAATAAATCTAAAGAAAATAACTATCATTAACTAAATTATTCCTATTTAAAAATAAATACTTACCTATAAAATAAACCCTAAGCTAGCTACAATATAACTAATAGTTACATTGTAGCTAGCTTAGGGTTTATTTTTATTTTACAGGCAAGTTTGTATTTATTTTAACTAGGTACAATAGTTATTAAATAGTTATTAACTATTTAATATTTAACTACCTAGTTAAAATAAAGACAAATTTACCTGTAAAATAAAACCTAACCTATGTTACAATTACACCTAACACTACACTATAATTAAATTAATTCCCTAAACTAACTACAATTAAATACAATTAAATACAATTATCTAAAGAACGGAAATAAAACAAACACTAAATTACAGAAAATAAAATAATTACAAGTTTTTAAACTAATTACACCTAATCTAATCCCCCTAATAAAATAAAAAAGCCCCCCAAAATATTAAAACGCCCTACCCTATACTAAATTACAAATAGCCCTTAAAAGGGCCTTTTGCGGGGCATTGCCCCAAAGTAATCAGCTCTTTTACCTGTAAAAAAAAGTACAATACCCCCCCAACATTAAAACCCACCACCCACACACCCAACCCTACTCTAAAACCCACCCAATACCCCTTAATAAAACCTAACACTAACCCCTTGAAGATCACCCTACCTTGAGAAGTCTTCACCCAGCCGGCCGAAGTCCTAAACAAAGCCAGGCAAAGTCTTCATCCAAGCTGGCCAGAAGAGGTCCTCCAGATGGGCAGAAGTCTTCATCAAGGCGGCATCTTAAATGTTCATCCATCCGGCGTGGAGCGGGTCCATCTTCAAGACATCCGACGTGGAGCATCCTCTTCCATCGACGTCCAACTGAAGAATGAAGGTTCCTTTAAATGACGTCATCCAAGATGGCGTCCCTTCAATTCCGATTGGCTGATAAAATTCTATCAGCCAATCAGAATTAAGGTAGAAAAATCAGCCAATCAGCCAATAGGATTGAGCTTGCATTCTATTGGCTGATCCAAAAAGAGTGGTGAGCCTGTCATTTCAAGACTCGTAATACCAGTGAGCGTTAAAAAGCAGCGTTGGGACCTCTCAACGCTGCTTTTTAACCCTAACGCACAACTCGTAATCTAGCCATATGTTTGTTCAGATTCATCATATTTATTTGATAGATAGATAGATAAACAAATTTAAAAAAAGATAAATAGACTTTAGAGTGTTTAAACATTTCATATATATTTATAGCTATGTTTACCCTGCATTTCTTTTGCATAGCAATATACATCATAAGTTTAATCAATTAGACATATTTTTTTCAGAGGGTAAAGTCCACTAAAAATATAGTTGAAAATGTTCAGAAGGCAAGCATTTTCAGGTTATTTTTATCAGTTTAACAAACATCAAATAATAGAATATTGTATGCCATATTAACTGTGTTCAATGCTTACTCTTAAGACATAAACATGTGTAATATATATATATATATATATATATATGTATATACAGTATATATATATATATATATATATATACATTTTTAAATATATATATAGTATATAACTATATATATATATATATATATATATATATATATTGTATATATTTTATATACCAGCTGTTTGATCCATTTATATATATATATATATATATATATATATACACACCAAGCAAAGTTCAGCTGAATGTAAATGTAAGTTGCTCAGTGTCTGAATTAACACAGTAGCCAAATGCCAATGATATATTAACTAGCTTTCTAATAAAAACAGGATTTATTGGATCATGCACCGATCTTCCATGTGGAGCCGGAACATGCACAGAAAAGGAAGGAAGAGTTACCTGTCTATGCCCGCCAGGATTTGGGGGAGATCACTGTGATATAGGTAAAATTGTTTTATATTTGTCATTTTTCTTGACTGTGTTGCATGCTCCTAAAGCAATGTTACTTAATTTTCCTTTTTTTAAATTAATTCTAAAATTCTGAAAACATCACAATTTTTGGGTTAGACACAATCTTATGTGCTCAGATGGTTCAGAGGAATGAGTTACTGACTGAGCTTAGTAATCAGTGTAAGAGTTCCCACTCAGTGCTGTTGAAAGAAATATATTGTCTGTAGGTGTCACTGTGAGAATTATGGGTTCCTGGTGTCAATGTGAGAGTGCTGAGCTACAGATGGTAGTGTGAGTTAGAATTACTGCTTGGGTCAGTGTGAGACAGCTTTTTTTTATAATGTTTTTTTTTTTTTTAAACTAATTATTTATTAAGTGCTAGATTACAAGTGGAGAGGTATTTCTGCTAAAGTTGCGCTTTTTGTGCTAGTCGGGTTGCGCCCAAACATGATCGCATTTTCGTAATTGTGCAAACCCAACATGAAAATATGAATATTTCATGTTCCAATGTTCTTAACATAAAGGAATATCTTCTATTTATTCATAATTAAATATTTCTACATAGATCAGATGTTTTTTTAAACAAATATGTATTTATACCTATATATATTATATTATATATATAGATGATTATAAATAGGTATAGATGTATTCAAATATATATAGGAATATCTATTTATAAATACTTAGAACATATTCTGCTATGTGTAGAACATTGGAATGTGAAATATTTACAAAAGACACAGTTAAACACTCATATATATATATATATATATATATATATATATATATATATATATATATATATATATATATATATATATATATACACACACACACATATACATATACATGTAGATACAAATACATATTTAGCAAAGTACCTGTATGTATCTCTATGTAAAGCCCTTTTGAGATCTCATACCTTTTGAGCCCTTATAACTTTTTTGTGCAACTTTTTTTAACATCATTTTTATTAGATGGTGTTATTCTGAGTGTAACTGTACTGTGTAATGTATTTTTAAAGTGTTTTGTGCAACTGTTTAGTTTTGCAAAACAGTTAACCACAGCTCTGAGATCACGGTAAGAATTGTAGAGTAGATTTTGCCCAACTTGTAATATAAGCACAATTAAAATGGATCGCAAAAACACGGTATCGCTTGCGCACAAATGTTTACGCCCCACTTGTTATCTAGGCCTAAATGTTTAAAAGCACTTAAACTGTATTTTTTAGCAAAAAACATAATTTATGCTTACCTGATAAATTTATTTCTCTTGTAGTGTATCCAGTCCACGGATCATCCATTACTTGTGGGATATTCTCCTTCCCAACAGGAAGTTGCAAGAGGATCACCCACAGCAGAGCTGCTATATAGCTCCTCCCCTAACTGCCATATCCAGTCATTCGACCGAAACAAGCCGAGAAAGGAGAAACCATAGGGTGCAGTAGTGACTGAAGTTTAATTAAAATTTAGACCTGCCTTAAAAGGACAGGGCGGGCCGTGGACTGGATACACTACAAGAGAAATAAATTTATCAGGTAAGCATAAATTATGTTTTCTCTTGTTAAGTGTATCCAGTCCACGGATCATCCATTACTTGTGGGATACCAATACCAAAGCTTAAGTACACGGATGATGGGAGGGACAAGGCAGGAACTTAAACGGAAGGAACCACTGCCTGTAGAACCTTTCTCCCAAAAACAGCCTACAAAGAAGCAAAAGTATCAAATTTGTAAAATTTTGAAAAGGTATGAAGCGAAGACCAAGTCGCAGCCTTGCAAATCTGTTCAACAGAGGCCTCATTTTTAAAGGCCCAGGTGGAAGCCACAGCTCTAGTAGAATGAGCTGTAATTCTTTCAGGGGGCTGCTGTCCAGCAGTCTCATATGCTAAACGGATTATACTCCGAAGCCAAAAAGAAAGAGAGGTTGCCGAGGCCTTTTGACCTCTCCTCTGTCCAGAGTAAATAACAAACAGGTGAGATGTTTGGCGAAAATCTTTAGTAGCCTGCAAGTAAAAACTTCAATGCACGGACTACGTCTAGATTATGCAAAAGACGTTCCTTCTTTGAAGAAGGATTAGGGCATAATGATGGAACAACAATCTCTTGATTGAAACCACCTTAGGTAAAAACCCAGGTTTTGTACGCAGAACTACTTTATCTGAATGAAAGATCAGATAAGGAGAATCACAATGTAAGGCAGATAACTCTGAGACTTTTCGAGCAGAGGAAATAGCCATCAGAAAAAGAACTTTCCATGATAGAAGTTTGATATCAATAGAATGAAGGGGTTCAAACGGAACCCCTTGAAGAACTTTAAGAACCAAGTTTAAGCTCCATGGGGGAGCAACAGGTTTAAACACAGGCTTAATTCTAACTAAAGCCTGACAAAATGCCTGAACGTCTGGAACTTCTGGCAGACGCTTGTGTAAAAGAATAGACAGAGCAGAAATCTGTCCCTTTAAAGAACTAGCTGATAGTCCTTTGTCCAAACCCTCTTGGAGGAAGGACAATATCCTAGGAATCCTAACCCTACTCCATGAGTAATTCTTGGATTCACACCAATGAAGATATTTACGCCAAATCTTGTGGTAAATTTTCCTGGCGACAGGCTTTCGTGTCTGTATTAAGGTATCAATTACTGACTCGGAGAAGCCACGCTTTAATAGGATCAAGCGTTCAATATCCATGCAGTCAGTCTCAGAGAAAGTAGATTCGGATGATTGAAAGGACCTTGTATTAGAAGGTCTTGTCTCAGAGGCAGAGTCCATGGTGGAAAGGATGACATGTCCACTAGGTCTGCATACCAGGTCCTGCGTGGCCACGCAGGCGCTATCAATATCACCGATGCTCTCTCCTGTTTGATTTTGGCAATCAGACGAGGGAGCAGAGGAAACGGTGGAAACACATAGGCCAGGTTGAAGAACCAAGGCGCTGCTAGAGCATCTATCAGTGCTGCTTCTGGGTCCCTGGACCTGGATCCGTAACAAGGAAGCTTGGCGTTCTGGCGAGACGCCATGAGATCCAGTTCTGGTTTGCCCCAACGGAGAACCAATTGAGCAAACACCTCCGGATGGAGTTCCCACTCCCCCGGATGAAAAGTCTGATGACTTAGAAAATCCGCCTCCCAGTTCTCTAACCCTGGGATATGGATCGCTGATAGGTGGCAAGAGTGAGTCTCTGCCCAGCGAATTATCTTGGAGACTTCTGACATCGCTAGGGAACTCCTGGTCCCCCCTTGATGGATGATGTAAGCCACAGTCGTGATGTTGTCCGACTGAAATCTGATGAACCTCAGTGTTGCTAACTGAGGCCAAGCTAGAAGAGCATTGAATATTGCTCTTAACTCCAGAATATTTATTGGGAGGAGTTTCTCCTCCTGAGTCCATGAACCCTGAGCCTTCAGGGAGTTCCAGACTGCACCCCAACCTAGAAGGCTGGCGTCTGTTGTTACAATGGTCCAATCTGGCCTGCGAAAGGTCATACCTTTGGACAGATGGACCCGAGATAACCACCAGAGAAGAGTATCTCTGGTTTCCTGATCCAGATTTAGTAGAGGGGACAAATCTGTGTAATCCCCATTCCACTGACTGAGCATGCATAATTGCAGCGGTCTGAGATGCAGGCGCGCAAATGGCACTATGTCCATTGCAGCTACCATTAAGCCGATTACTTCCATGCACTGAGCCACCGTGGGGCGCGGAATGGAGTGAAGAACACGGCAAGCATTTAGAAGTTTTGATAACCTGGACTCCGTCAGGTAAATTTTCATTTCTATAGAATCTATCAGAGTCCCTAGGAAGGAAACCCTTGTGAGAGGAGATAGAGAACTCTTTTCTTCGTTCACTTTCCACCCATGCGACCTCAGAAATGCCAGAACTATCTCTGTATGAGACTTGGCAATTTGAAAGCTTGACGCCTGTATCAAGATGTCGTCTAGGTAAGGAGCCACCGCTATGCCTCGCGGTCTTAGAACCGCCAGAAGAGAGCCCAGAACCTTTGTAAAAATTCTTGGGGCTGTAGCAAACCCGAATGGAAGAGCTACAAACTGGTAATGCCTGTCTAGAAAGGCAAACCTCAGGAACCGATGATGATTCTTGTGGATCGGAATGTGAAGGTAGGCATCCTTTAAGTCCACTGTGGTCATGTACTGACCCTCTTGGATCATGGGTAAAATGGTTCGAATAGTTTCCATCTTGAATGATGGAACTCTGAGGAATTTGTTTAGGATCTTTAGATCCAAAATTGGTCTGAAGGTTCCCTCTTTTTTGGGAACCACAAACAGATTTGAATAAAACCCCTGTCCTTGTTCTGTCCGCGGAACTGGATGGATCACTCCCATTACAAGGAGGTCTTGCACGCAGCTTAGGAATGCCTCTTTCTTTATCTGGATTGCAGATAATCTTGAAAGGTGAAATCTCCCTTGTGGGGGAGAAGCTTTGAAGTCCAGAAGATATCCCTGAGATATGATCTCCAACGCCCAGGGATCCTGAACATCTCTTGCCCACGCCTGGGCGAAGAGAGAGAGTCTGCCCCCTACTAGATCCGTTGTCGGATAGGGGGCCGCTCCTTCATGCTGTCTTGGAGGCAGCAGCAGGCTTTCGGCCTGCTTGCCCTTGTTCCAGGACTGGGTAGGTTTCCAGGCCTGCTTTGATTGAGGAAAAGTTCCCTCTTGTTTTGAAGTAGAGGGAGCTGATCCTGCACCTGCCTTGAAATTTCGAAAGGCACGAAAATTAGACTGTTTGGCCCTTGATTTGGCCCTGTCCCGAGGAAGGGTATGACCCTTACCTCCAGTAATGTCAGCAATAATTTCTTTCAAACCAGGCCCGAATAAGGTCTGCCCCTTGAAAGGAATGTTAAGTAATTTAGACTTTGAAGTCACATCAGCTGACCAGGAATTAAGCCATAGCGCCCTACGCGCCTGGATGGCGAATCCGGAATTCTTAGCCGTTAGTTTAGTCAAATGAACAATGGCATCAGAAACAAATGAGTTAGCTAGCTTAAGTGTTCTAAGCTTGTCAATAATTTCAGTCAATGGAGCTGTATGGATGGCCTCTTCCAGGGCCTCAAACCAGAACGCCGCCGCAGCAGTGACAGGCGCAATGCATGCAAGGGGCTGTAAAATAAAAACCTTGTTGAATAAACATTTTCTTAAGGTAACCCTCTAATTTTTTATCCAT
>NC_069504.1:638919281-639041781 GCF_027579735.1 Bombina bombina
GAGCAGTTGAAAGCAACCAACTCAACAGCTACAACCAGGAGTCTAGACGAGCGCAGGCTATAAGCGGCTGAAAAATACTCCCTAAGCAACAGATGGACTAATCTTCATTAGTTTTGAGGATCTCCATGTAAGATATCACAGACTACGTGGCTATGGGGGATTATCAGGCCTCCGTGCAGAGATCCAAGATGGCGACTACCTCGTGGGATGAAGAAATCCTGCAATGGTTACATACTCAGTTCTTACAGCTGAAGCCAGTTCTTCTGAATGTCCTTTAAAGGAAACTTCTATCTAATGACTATCCAGCACCGTCAACGGAGCTGCATGCTCCTTGCGATGACGCCATGTATGAGAACACTGAGCCGATCTTAAGCAAGAGCGAACAAGATAGAGCCATGCTGTTTAGGAGCAAAGGAGTCTCCCACGTGTTGAACACCTCAGTCAAGGCCAAGTCGGGTATCTATTTGAACTTACCTACACCACCGCAACCGCGACATTTCAGCGGACTAACAATACCCAGCTGCCGAGATATGAGTTCATATCACTGGAATTCTTTGTTATTTTTCGGCTTTGTCTTACTGTTCAGAGGCTTCCCGGATAGTCCTGAGGCTCTGGGGACAATTCATCAGCAATCAAAATGCACACTAAGCAAGGCAGGAGTAGGTTAAACTGAGTATTTATTATCATATCTTATTAGTACAGGGAGCCCACAATGGGAGAACTCTAGCCCTAAATATGTTATATACCTCAAATTAGATGGACTGTTTCCTTTCTATATTTAAATATTAGTTTTTTCAGTTTGTTCAAATAACGTAATTACACAGATTTTAATGTTGGGAATGTGCATACTAATACTGTTACTGTATTTTATAAAGGTCCTAAACCAAGCTGCTTGGTCAGAATATATTTGCAAGCTCAATAGATGCATATTGGGGAGCCCTATCAGAGTCTATTCTGTATATATTTATAGATACCTTATTTGTTGTTATCTGATGAACACGGGTTAATAATATAATGCTGGTTCATACGTTAGTATATATATTAAGGGGTGATAGTATTATAGCTGCAGACCTTTGTGAAATCCTGAAGGACTATGAAACTGTTCTGAGCTCATTTGATAAATGATCTACAAAAATGTTAGCCATGTCAGATACTAAACAAACTATTTCAACCTACGTTTTTTGCCACAGGGTATAGGGCCCATGCTCATGTGGCAACCTTACATTTGCCTCAACATCTACACAACAACACTTTTTTTCTGCAGATTACATGTCTGAGGCTAGATACAGACCAATTCATGTTCAGATGTGTTATATTTATATTCTGTGGCTTTACCAAATGTCTACCCTCAACCAATGTCTTTATATATAACCCCATTAGAATAGATACAGCCAGAATCATCTAGAGTCTACCCTATGGCTATAGCAGGACTCAGGGCAGTCCCATATAGGTATATACACCTTAACAAGATCTTCCAGATATCCTATAACCTACACTATTCTCTCCATTAATTGACACTTATACCTCTCCCCAGATACTGTTTATTAGAAAAACGCAGGAAAATATATCCCTAGAAAATCCTTCCTGTTGTTGTTACTAGCCTACTGAGAGCCCATGAGGCCCATGCTTTGTGGCAGACTTATTTCCTATTTTCCCACCTCTGTCACCTTACATTAAATCTCCAGACTCCTTACGTATATATGAAGGATGGTTATGTTTAATAGTTCTTTACACAAGAGTCCTAGATCTGTATTTTGAGGTATTAATTGATACTGGCCCTTGTATTTTCCCTTCTATTCTTGACCAGAGATCACCTTTGTGCCCCCAAACTACTAACAAATTAGGTACTATTATTGATCGAATGAAGGCTGGACCTGCACTGGTGCCTTAACGTACAGTCTCTCTACCCATACCATCATAACTGAGATGTATAACCCCTGTTATATGTATCACCTTAGCGTCTTAGGTTTCACTATGCTAGACACAGTCTCAGCTCACGCTTTGTTTTATTGCAGCTTGTTTATCTTGAGTCAGGATGCAGTAGCTTACTTTACATTCTTTGGAAATGCACGACTCTCTGATATACCTTGTTTATTGTATTTAAACTACCACCCACCCCCCACCCCCACCCCCACATAATGGACCTCCTAGTCTAGGAGGGCTAACTTTGCGGTTTATCTTCCTTATACCGCAACCTAACTAATTTCTTCACATTTTTCCCACACAAGTTCAGGTGCAGTTTTTGAATTCAATGCAGCATAACTACATATCTCACCATGCTAATTATATATAGGAAATAATTCCTCCTCTATATTGCTTCAAACTTTCCAGGGTCCATGAGCGGCCCCACGTGTCATTAGAGGTAATCTCACTTATGATAAATAGAGGTTGTAACTTTATTTTGTACTGTAACATTTTTCTAAACTTCTTATTGATAAGATAACTCCATATTGTAATAATTAGCAAACTGTCATTTGATGTACATGAGCATATTATTGTACCTGTTGAAAACCTCAATAAGAAAAAAAAAAAAGAAAGAAAGTTAGGAAGCAGCGGTCATCAGACCGCTATCAGTAAGCTATTAGCTGGCAGATTAAATCACTTCCGGTACATTCATCCCGGGATGATTGACAACCCCTCCTCCATTGGGCTAGCGCGAGCAGGGGACAGCATTACACAAGCAAACACTTGTGCAATGTTAAATACAGGCAGCGTATTGCTGCACTACACTGCTCGCATTTTGCAATCCCAGGGGGACAGGTTTGCATGAGTGAACACTGGTGATATATGCTGACCTTAATGTTACGATTTTTTAAATTTAAATAGTACAGAATACGTAATATTTTTTAACTTCCAGTTGTTTTATTTTGTGTGTGTGTGTCAGTGTGCATCTGTGTGTACTGTATATACAGTGTGAGTGTGTGTATATATATATATATATATATATATATATATATATATATATATATATATTTGTGTATGTACTGTAAACACTATTAAAAGAACACTAAAATAATTTTTCACAATTCAGATAGTTAAAAAACTTTCCAATTTACTTACCGTTATGAATTTGTGCACAGCCTTTTTATATGATCTCTTTCTGGGGCAGTGTAAATGTATATGTCTGTGATTGGCTGATGGCTGTCACATGATATAGGGGGAGGGAAATGGATGTAATTTTTTAAATTTATCCAAACAGATTTACTGTTCATTTGAAATTCTATTGCTTTGTCTTTTAATATTAATTTGTTTATTATGCAATTTTACTGTATTTAATTATTCTTTAAGAATGTAAATTATTGTGCACAGATGTATTTCTGTATATAAATTATCTCTAAATGTGATTTAAAATAATCTTTGTTTATAATTGTCTAATTTACAGGCAAACATTTCAGATGAATATATGTGCTTACTGCGGATATATATTTTAGAAGATTTTCATCATGAATAACAAACACATTTATAATAATTATCAGATATATGCAAACTAATAAATAGTTGTAAAAATGCCAGTACATATCCTGGACTCAACAGAAAGTGAAAGTCCCATTAATTTCTTAAAACAGCTTTACAGCCTATGGGGCATATTTATCAAGCTCTGTCTAAAGACCGCTGCACCATAACCTGTCCTCCTGCTCTGAGGCGGCAGACATCAGCAGAAATCAACCAGATTGAATACGATCGGGTTAATTGACACCCCCTTGTAGCAGCCGATTGGCCGCAAATCTGCAGGGGGCGGCATTGCACCAGCAGTTCACAAGAACTGCTGGTGCAATGATAAATGTCGAGAGCGTATGCTGTCAGCATTTATCGATGTGCAGCGGACATGATCCGCAATATCGGATCATGTCCACTCGCACAATGACAATTTGGCCCCTTTAGCTTTAAAGGAGCAGAGAATAATAAGACTATGTGAAAGTTTGCAGCTCTTTCTAAAAGATACTGCACAATGGGTCATTTATCAAAAACAGTGCAATGTTGGCTAAAACATAGCAGCAATTTTGTTAATTTAGTAAGCACACTAATTTGCTGTAGGGATCTATCCTATAAAAGTCCCTAAGTCAGCTGACGGCGGTAACATTTGCGGTTTAATTCCAGTTTAACTTGAGTAATTCTTAAAAAAAAAAGTTTTTGATCAGCTGGTATTAATTAACTGCTTAAAGGGACAGTATACACTCATTTTCACATAACCTCATGTAATAGACACTACTATAAAGAATAAGATGCACAGATACTGATAGAAAAATCCAGTATAAAACTGTTTAAAAACTTACTTAGAAGCTCTCAGTTTAGCTCTGTTGAAAAGGTAGCTGGAAAACCCACTGCAAGTGGGAAATAAGACACTCCCCCCCCCCCCCTTCTTTTGCATATGAAAAGACCCTTTACACAAACAGGAGCAAGCTGGAGTAGGTATACGTCGGTTTTCTCATAAAACTTTGGGGCTTGGTTAGAAGACTGAAAATCAGAGCAATGTTATTTAAAAATAAGCAAAACTATACATTTTTAAAAAAAACTAAACTTTATGGGCTATATAAATAGATAATCTACAAAACATTTATGCAAAGAAAAAATGAGTGAATAATGTCCCTTTAAGAAACGTTTATTAACCAACTTTGCAGCATGCTTTCTAACTGTGCAAAGCCAGTTGTAATACAAAAACATCATTTTGAATTTGTAGCCAGTGCACCTGGCAGCCAAAGGGTTAATTTTCAGTTACACTCACTGTTAGTAAACAGCAGTTGGGCTGCCTTAAAAAAACACTTTGGCAAATTGACTTTATTCAAAGGGCCAGATTACGAGTGGAGGTCTAACAGTTATGCGCAAGGGTAAAGGGGTTCATCGCAGGTGTTTGCGCGCGTCGAGTTTATCGCTCATATTACATGTTGAAAGTAAACGCGATTGCTTGAAGTTAACGCTCGTTGGGATAGCTCAGAGCTTTTATTAACTGTTTCGCAAAGCAAAAATGTGTCACAAAATACATCAAAAATACTTTACAAAGTACAGTTACACTCATAACAACACTTTCTAATACAGATGATTAAAAAAAATATTGCACAAAAAAGTTATAAGGGCTCAAACATATGAGGTCTCAAGTATTAGGGGGAAAAGAGGCAGGCAAAGGGCTTTAACATTGAGATACATACATATACATGTCTAAATATGTATATGTATGCATGTGTATATATATATATATAAGTGTGTGTGTGTAACTTGTAATACGAGAAATACCCTACGCACACAAAAAGCTTACTTCTAGTGGAGTTAGAGAGTGAGCGGGAGTGTTAAATACCGATCCACTTGTAATCTGGCCCAAAATAAGTTTGAAATTGAAAAAATGCAGATTTGCTTTTTTTTCTACTTTTAAAGGTAAAAAATCTGCGGTTTATGTCACATACTACGCATGAGTCCATTTTCAATATTTAGGACTTAAAAAACCAAAGCAAACCTCAGATGTAAAATGTTTAATATCTGATGTTTTAAACCTGAGACTTGCTATAATTAGGCTTTAAACCATAACACATTGTTAGGTGTATGTGAATTTAGTTTTAAAGTTGGCTGCATTTGAAAAGTTGGCATTTAAAATATAGCCAAGTTAGCTTTTTTTTAACTGAGTTTCCTTTAATTAGTCTCTAGCTGGTCCATAATTGCTCCTACATGACTAGACCCAAAAGATCATTATTGCTAGCTGTCAAGAAATGATTAAAGGGACGTACATTTTTCGTCACTTCCAGTATCTTACTGTGAATTTCAATCTATCAATAAAAAAGTGCAAGTCCAGATTTTTGCATTATTTTAACGTTAAAGGAACACTGAACCTAATTTTTTTCTTTCATGATTCAGATAGAGCATGCGATTTTAAGCAACTGTCTAGTTTACTCCTATTATAAAATTTTCTTCATTCTCTTGGTATCTGTATTTTAAAAAGAAGGCATCTAAGCTAAGGAGCCAGCCAATAATAGGAGTAAATTAGAAAGTTGCTTAAAATTGCATTCTCAATCTGAATCATGAAAGAAAAAATGTGGGGTCTGTGTCCCTTTAAACATACCATGTTTGCAAGGTGAAAGCTGGTCCTTTTCTTTAGCACATTTTTACTCTGGAGGCTGCAAATGATAAGTTTTTCTTAGCTTCTAATAGAGCACACAGTAGCACAACAAATGATGTGTGGAGTTTCACTAGGTGATGCAGACATCAGAAGCACATTACAGTCCTTTTTAGAAAGGAGAAATTGACCATTGATGCCAGACTGCAGTCTTCAGATGCCTTCTACTATTGAGCCACCCAGGTCTTTATTGTATCCTATGAGATCTTCATCTCTAATACTCCAGATTACAAGCAGAGTAAAAACTGTGGAAGAGGTAGGCTGACCATATTGCCGCTTTAAAAAGGGACACATATGAAAAATACATATGTTAGGGCTGTTTAAAGAAATGGTGTTGTATAAGAACCCTCACATATGTATTTTTCATATGTGTTCCTTCTTAAAGCGGCAATATGGTCAGCCTAGGAAGAGGGACACCATTCAATAGAAAGGCTTGCATTATACAGCTTCTGATTGGCTATATAAACCCAAAACTCCAAAGCAGTAAAAACAAAACTGTATAGCCGACTTTCACCTTGCAAACATAGGTTATAGTTATGATATAGTTAAAAAATAAAACCCCACATTTTTATTTTGAATCAGAATTAATTAAAGAGACCTAAAACCCAAAATATTTATTTCAACAACTTTGGAACAGCGTTCCAATTTACTTCTATTATCTAATTTTCTTTGTTTTGTTGGCATCCTTTGTTGAAAAGCAGGAAGGTAAGCTTGGCAGCATACAAGTGTCTGCAGCACTATATGGCCGAAGTTTTGCAAGAATGTTATACAGCACTTTTTCCTGCTATAAAGTGCTCCAGACACGTGCACACTGCCTACCGTCAACAAGGAATGGCATCAAAACGAAGCAAGTTTGATAACAGTAGTATATTGGAAACTTTTTAAAAAAAATTGTATGCTCTGTCTTAAAAATTCTGAGTTGTATATACCTTTAAGGACTTGAAGAGGTGCATTAAAGTGTAATCATCACAACCATGCCCCTTTAAATAAACTGGCTGATGTTTTTTGTGTGTAGACAACTGTTTTGTAACAAGACATCTTTTAAATAACAGTAAGCATTGAATCCCATTGACCTTATGGAAACTGAGCTTAGTTTGAATCTGATTAAATTGCAATTTGACACTGTGATGTATTTTGTTCTCTTTATTTTGTTTTTTCTCCAGGAATTGTATGTGAGAGACCTCAACAGACCTGCTAGGTGCAAAGGGAAAGCTTAAAGTTCTAATCTTTTGCCTTTTTAAACTCCCACCATTCCCTGCCGTCTGCACTGCTTTAGCTAAATGCCTAATCCCCCCCCTTTTTGTAGAGTGCTTAAAACTTAATTGATGCTAAATAAAAATAAAAAAGGAGAACATTACTTGTTCAGCTGGTACCTATTGACAAATGGTTCAGATTGCTGCTCCTTGCTGATAAACAAACAGCATGCTGATATTTTGAACTTTAACCCTTTCAAAAAAGCTACTGAAAGGTTATGAAGTTCTTAGAATTCTTACTGGAAGAAAACACATTACATGTTGGTCACTTACATAACATAAAATTAGCAACACCTGTGTAGTCAGAATTTTTTTTTTTGTAGATAGCTGGGTCAATTTATTAAGAATCATAAATGATTTGTTGCAAAATGTAATTTGTGCAGGGTGTCTATATCTGTGTTTAGGGGGTCAAAAGTAGGGTTTAATTTCCCCCAAATTAATTAATATTAATTAATATTTTGTTAATAAATGGGGCATTAAAGTAATTTTTTTTCAAATTTGCATTATCAATATAATCAAATGAGCACAATACCTACATACAAAATAAATTATTTAAAAGTATTTCAAGTTTTAAATTTGTTGGCAAAATTTGCATTGTTTTGAATTTCATGGAATACCCAATAGTACATTTATCTTTGCTGTGGCCAATTAAGGAGAGATAGAAATAAGCTCCTGTAGTGAACAAAAAATCAGTGTATAGAATGATGTACAGTCAAAATTCTGGACCCTGAGATTCTGTATGGACTATATATGGATAATGTAATAACCGCCACTTTCAGACATAGATTACTATACAAATGAACAAACTAATAATGAAAGCGTATTATTAAAGTTGTTTTATGTATAATTATATGTATACATATATATGTAATTATACATTTTGGGCCAGATTACAAGTAGAGCACTATTTAATGATCCCGCTCAGGTGTTAACTGCGCTGTAAGTATGATTTTTGTGCACATCTGGTTGCATTCATATTATGAGTTGAAAGTAAACTGTTTTCTCTTGCGTGCTAACCCGACATGCGTAAAAATGCAAACTTAGAATATTGCGCACGCGATAACCTATTTCCCCATAGAAGTCAATTAAGCAAAAAAAGTGGGAAAAAACACCCTACTCACTCTCAAACCCGATTGCATATTCTCAAGTGTGCTAACCCAACATGTAAATATTAATATTTCACATTCCAATGTTCTTCACATAGAAGAATGTGTTCTGTTTATTCATAAATACATATTTCTATACATATCTGAAGGTATTTTGGTAAAATATTTCTTTTTACCTATGTATAGATGATTATATATAGGTATAGATATATATACAGATATATTATTATTATTATCAGGTATTTGTAGAGCGCCAACAGATTCCGCAGCGCTGATATATATAGGAATATCTATTTATAAATACTTAGAACATATTCTGCTATGTTCAGAACATTGGAATGCGAAATATTTACAGTAAATACACAGTATTACACTTTATTAAGTACTAGTCCTAAAGCCCGTGTACACGGCCATTTTTTGCAGTACAGTGGTCCTACCCCTTGCTCTCTCTCTATCCCCCCTCTCTTTTGCTCTCTCTTTCTCCCCTCTCTTTTGCTCTCTCCCCTCTCTTTTGCTCTCTCCCCTCTCTTTTGCTCTCTCTCTCCCCCTCTCTTTTGCTCTCTCTCCCCCTCTTTTGCTGTCTCTCTCCCTCTCTTTTGCTTTCTCTCTCTCCCCCTCTTTTGCTGTCTCTCTCCCTCTCTTTTGCTCTCTATCTTCCCCCCTCTAGTTTGCTCTCTCTCCTCTCATTTGCTCTCTCTCTCCTCTCGTTTGCTCTCTCTCTCCTCTCATTTGCTGTCTCTCTCCCTCTCTTTTGCTCTCTCCCCCTCTCTTTTGCGCTCATTCCCCCTCTCATTTGCACTCTCCCCCCCTCTCTTTTGCGCTCTCTCCCCTCTCTTTTACGCTCTCTCTCCCCTCTCTTTTGTGCTCTCACCCCCCTCTCTTTTGTGCTCTCTCCCCCTCTCTTTTGCGCTCTCTCCCCCCCCTCTCTTTTGCGCTCTCTCCCCTTTCTCTTTTGCGCTCTCTCCCCCTTCTCTTTTGCACTCTCTCCCTCTCTTTTGCTCTCTCTCCCCCTCTCTTTGCATTCTCTCCACCTCTCTTTTGCGCACTCTCCCCCCTCTCTTTTGCGCACTCCCCCCTCTCTTTTGTGCACTCTCCCCCCTCTCTTTTGCACACTCTCCCCCCTCTCTTTTGCGCACTCTCCCCCCTCCCTTTTGCGCACTCTCTCTTTTGCTGTCTCTCTCCCCCCTCTCTTTTGCTGTCTCTCCCCCCTCTCTTTTGCTGTCTCTCTCCCCCTCTCTTTTGCTGTCTCTCTCCCTCCTCTCTTTTGCTGTCTCTCTCCCTCCTCTCTTTTGCTGTCTCTCTCCCCCCTCTCTTTTGCTGTCTCTCTCCCCCCTCTCTTTTGCTGTCTCTCTCCCCCCTCTCTTTTGCTGTCTCTCTCCCCTTCTCTTTTGCTGTCTCTCTCCCCCTCTCTTTTGCTGTCTCTCTCCCCCCTCTCTTTTGCTGTCTCTCTCCCCCTCTCTCTTTTGCTGTCTCTCCCTCTCTCTATCCCCCCTCTTCTGCTCTCTCTATCCACCCTCTTCTGCTCTCTCTCTCCCCCCTCTTTAGAGCTCTCTGTCTCTCGGCATCTGGCCCCGCCCGGCCCCGCCCACGCCATGACCGGCCCCATCCATGCCATGTCCGACCACGCCCATGTCATGCCCGGTCACGTCCTCATAACGCCCGGCCACGCGCACTCCGCACCCGCCCGGCCATGGCCACTCCACCACACAACACCAGGTCAGTTGGAAGGCCAGGTGTGTTTGTACTCGCGCGCAGTCTCTACTGCGCATGACAGCTTCAGACAAACACACTTGGCCTTTTATTATATAGGATGAATATTGCATAAATATGTTTTTACATGTTTTCATCTACTTAACTGCAAAGAGCGCCAATGCAATTATATATATATATGTCTATATATGTGTACATATATATTTATGTGTTTATATGTGTATATATGTCTGTAAATACATATATAAACATATAAATACATATATACATATATGTATACATATATAAACTTTTTTTGTTTCGCAAAACAGTTAACAAGAACTCTGAGGACGCGGTAATCATTCTAGCTTAAAATTGTGATCATGCATTTACTTTCAACTTGTAATATGTGTGGGAAACAAGACACGCACAAACACCTGAGATAAATCCTTTATCGCTTGCGCATAACTGTTAACGTGCCACTCGTAATCTGTCCCTTTATAGCAAAAAAATTGTGTTTAATGTCCCTTTAAGTTTCATCTAGAGATATATAAAGAAACCCAGACCTGTTTGTAGCCCTTGATAACAAAGTATAGACATCACAGAGTAAAAAGATGTTTCTTCAACACAATGCATATATGGCCCATATTTATACATTTATTTTTTCATTTTTGTCTCTGATTGCACTTTGTGGCACTTACTTCTTCCTGGTTACTGATAAATGACCCTATAGTGCCCTTTCAACAACAAAATGACACCACATCAGAATACAGTTATTGAATACACAAATGGTAAAATGGGGTTTTCATGAGGCTGTCCATATTAGGAAGTCAAAGAAATAAAATATATTTCAGTAAATACAGTTCATTTTATAACCTCAAAAAAGCATATATTTAGTATCACTATCACATCAGGTTATCATTAATAGCTTAATCTATTATCATCTGCATGAAACCAAAGGCAGCCAGTTGTGAGACATTTTCCTAACTTAAAAAATAGAATAAAATACACAAACGTAGATGTAATAAAGGGGGAGCTAACATAGATAGATAGATAGATAGATAGATAGATAGATAGATAGATATATAGACAGACAGACAGGCAGGCAGGCAGAAGCTCAGCAGCTCAGCAGCATCTCCAGCAGCATGGAACAAGTAATCTGACAAAGGCTCTCCTTTTTTTGGTAAGGGTAGCAGCAGGTAACCTAACAGCAGACCCTTGATTTCTTACAGACATTGATGAGTGCCTCTCAAGCCCATGTGCGAATGGAGCTACCTGCGTTGATGGCATCGACTCATTCAAATGCTTATGCCTTCCCAGCTACGGAGGGGACCTATGTCAGATCGGTACGATCAATGTGGCTTGAGCTAATTATTACTAACATTTGCATCTATAGGAAATAAACTTTCCCCCTCTCTAATAACAATGGGCTGTGCTTGTCTCAGTAGGCTCATTTCTAATACAGTCCTACATGTGAGAGAAGAGTGAAGGTGCTGTTGAATAACCTAATTGTGTTTCACTCCAATTCTTTTACCTTCTTATCTAACAATATTTTGTTTTCAGCATTTCTTAAGGTAGCAGAAGATGTCCCTGTGTATCATCCTCTCTGTGAAGAGCTCTCAGTCTGGTTTCTTTTGTAGAATGTCTTCTGAAATTAACTGCAGTTTATTTTCTTCCAATTAAAATTATTTTAACTGAAAAGTTTAAAGGGAAATTAACCATTTTTTTCCTTTGTTATCTAAAAGAGGTAATTTTAAAACCTCTTATAGATAATTTTACAAATAGCCACTTGTTTAATGAACTTTAAACAAAACTGCTGGAAAAAGTCAACAGAAGGTGGTCAAACGGCATTTTTGTATGCAGTTTATTTAAAAATTAAGCTGACTTTGACCCACTTGGAAATCAGCCAAGGTTGACTGGAAATCAATTTCACTAAACGTTAATCTGTTTTAGCCAATATAGATAAACTCAGCTGCAGATAGTGCAGACTCCCAAAACTGTGTATAGACTTTACTAGTAAGTTATATTGCATTACAGTTACATTGAATTTATTGTTTAAAATGCCCCTACACTATGGTACTATTTTTATCCACTCCTTAGGTGAACAGCAAAAAGATCAAACTTACAAATAATATTATTACTTTTTAAAAAAAAAATATTTATTTACTTGAATACTAAATAAAAGAAAGATAAAGGGTTCATATTATCAGTATTCAGACAGACAGGTTTCCAATTAGGGAATTGTTCTGCCCATGATTGCCTCCAGTGCATTTAATCTGTGCAACACTGCCTCATGCTTTTGTGCAGCCAGTCGTACAAGAGCAGGGGCTGTCAATCATATTGGTTGGACTAGTTGGGGGAGATTTTAAATCACCAGCTCAGAGCTGGCAGAGAGATTACATAAGACATTGGTCTTAAGACCACTGCT
The DNA here is from genome assembly GCF_027579735.1 of Bombina bombina. Classification (NCBI taxonomy): domain Eukaryota; kingdom Metazoa; phylum Chordata; class Amphibia; order Anura; family Bombinatoridae; genus Bombina; species Bombina bombina. Next base: position 638,931,858 of record NC_069504.1, read on the forward strand.
TCTTAACTATCACCTGCAGAAGCTCCAAAGCTGCATCCAAACATTGATAAATGGAACCAACATTTGTTAAAGGGACATAAAACACAATTTTTTTGAATTACATAATTCAGATAGAGAATGCAATTTCACACAACATTCCATTTTATTTCTATTATCTAATTTGCATCATTATCTTGGTATTCTTTGTGTTGATGAAGCAACAATGCACTACTTGAAGCTAGCAGAATACAATGGGAAGCCAATAAGATGAGGCATACATGTGCAGCCACCAATCAGCAGCTCTTAAGCCTACCTAGGTATCCTTTTCAACAAACGATACCAAGAAAACAAAACATATTAGATAATAGAAGTAATTAGATAATAGAAGTAAATTAGAAAGTTGTTTAAAATCATAAGCTCTAACCGAATCATGAAATAAAAATGTAGGTTTCATAACCCTTGAAAGAGCAAAATGAAAGCTGGTGGGGGGAAAGCTGTTTTATTGTGTATAACAAATGTTTAATAAAGATACCCCTAAAAAATGATTGCCTAAAATAACTAAGCATGGGAATTTAGATAAATGTAGTGTAAGGAAACCAAAAAAAGGAAAATAAAATAATATGTTCAGCTATGTAATTGTTGGTGAGCTAGATATGGATGTAGAGAAATATTTACATTGAAAAAATAAAGATTTATATTAAAAAAAAGAGTAATAAAGTTCCTTTAGTAAGAATATTTACTTGGATAAATAGGACTTACCCCATTTAACCTATTGTGAATTCCTTGCATTGGTTACCACCACATACATTAGTTTTCATGTGTTGCACAACTCACTTTCCTAAGCCAAATAAGACTGGAATGGCCTCGCTCACTCATTGTTTTCTCCTCAATTTAAGGAATTTTAGTCTTAAATCTTAAAAAAAACTACTGTTTAATCCTTATCTTCAATACAGGGGTAGAACCAGGGGACATTTTAAAAATTAACTTTTGTTCAACAAAAGTATAGAAACAAGTATAATACAATCAAATACACTCCATGTTAAACCTATGCATTTTGTGCCTTCACAACTGGCACAGTCAGGGTTAACTAGTGTCCTCTACAGGTCCCAATTCATACAAAAAGTGGTTGAACACTCAAACTAAGTTATTGACTTTTGAATGTACAATGTCACAATAAGACAAGGTATTAAAAGCACTTTGTTAAACATAAAACATTGTTTCATAAATAATCACCCTAAACAAATACATAGAGTATGCTAATTATATATAATATTAAAGATCGGTTTTATGTTCCAACTTTCCTAATCATGTCAGTTGTGAGATAAACAATGAAAATCTTTGTTAAATAGAATCATACAAGGAACGCACACTTCTCTACTGTTAAGTATATAAGAAAGAGAAAAATAAATGTAGCATTCTGTTCAATCCTGTCAGATTATGGCAAAATCGTGCAACATTACAGAGAAGCAAAGCAAAAACTCAGAACTGATGAGGCTGATTGGCTGCTTTTTGTTTTCACTATACAATTATAAAAGGGGAGCTGAATGATAACTGCTCACAGAGCACTTATGCTGGTGAGTTGATTTATGTTTAAAAGAAATAAAAAACAGATATACTGTACATCATACAATGGTTTTCTCTCTATGTCCCTTTCAGCAGTAGCTTTGTGGTAACCTATGTTAGCACCCACAATTTTGAAGGTCCGGGATCACAATTGCTTCTCCTGAGTTATATTCGGTGCATACATACTCATCTCTCCATTCTTTAGTGAATAGGCATGTGTGACACTGGAGAGACTATTCCAGCCTGATTCTAAAAGAGTCTGTATGTCGCACTGTCAATGCATTCCCATGAAGGGCTGAAATTCTCACCATTCTTCCAGTAAGTGATGCTTTTTTATGGTTTAGGTGACAGAAAAAAGTCACAGGTAGCATTGAGCAGAGGTCAAGCCTTAAAGGGACAGTCTACACCAGAATTTTTATTGTTTTAAAAGATAATCCCTTTATTACCCATTTGCCAGTTTTGCATAACCAACACAGTTATATAATATACTTTTAACCTCTGTGATTATCTTGTATCTAAGCCTCTGCAAACTGCCCCTTTTTTCAGTTCTTTTGACAGACTTGCAGTCTAGCCAATCAGTGCCTGCTCCCAGATAACTTCTCGTGCACGAGCACAGTGTTATCTATATGAAATACGTGAACTAACACCCTCTAGTGGTGAAAAACTGTTAAAATGCAATCTGAAAGAGGTGGGCTTCAAGGTCTAAGAAATTAGCATGTGAACCTCCTAGGTTAAGCTTTCAACTAAGAATACCAAGAGAACAAAGCAAAATTGGTGATAAAAGAAAATTGGAAAATTGTTTAAAATTACATGCTCTATCTGAATCATGAAAGTTTATTTTGGCCTAGACTGTCCCTTTAAGTGTGAGTTACTGATTCATTCAATTTCATTCCCCATTCCTTTTTAATAATTAAGCATGTCCTCTTTCATTATACCAGGGTGTCACTCTGATCCTTGGAGGCTATAAATAGGCAAGGACTTCTCTCCTTGGGCCCAGGTGGCATAATCTAACTGATTGAACCTGATTTATTTACCCCTGTTCAAGAAAAGGGACCCTAAAATTCTGGTCTGTATGCAATTTGAACACCCCTGATTTAGGTGATGATAGTCTGCAAGTGCCCACAAATTACAGTTTTGTTTGTTACCATAAGGTCAATTTTAACTTAAATAATGTAAATAATTAAATGTGTAGTTTCAATTAATTGCTCATTTATATGCCAAATCTATTACAATTCTAAAACATAAAATACATTTTAAATTTAAAACTCTAAATTCAAAACTTAAAATTATAAGGTTACTTTTTTTTCATAGGTATATCTTTGTAGAACTAAAATGATTTTTCTTACAAATTAATTACAAACTATTCACAGCTATATTACTTTTGAAGTGTTCACAAAACCATAGATATTTATTTAAGAGTCCTTCAAGCTTACATGGTTTTACATGCTCGCCACTTGATCTATGATTAACATTAATGTTTGTCAAATATAGTGTGACACAAGTTTAAGGGCCTGTAAAGTGGAAAAAAAATACATGGTCTAATTCATTAGAGCATGTCATTTTAGTATCCCGACCCTGCAACTTTATGTGTCTAACCCCTGCAAAAGGTTTAAACACATATTTAATGGTCCAGAAGAAGCATCCGCTAAGCCAATCAGCAGCAGTAGTTGCACAACCCAGATGTGTAATTGCACTGTTGATTGTTTCAGCAGCAGTTTCTGCTCTGGACTAGCAGTTCTCTATGGCTTCTGAGCAGTACTTTAAGTGATAAAACCTTTTGTGGGGTTTAAACACATGGAGTTGCAGGGTCATTAGTGCTAAAATTGCATGTTCTAACAAATTCGAACATATCACTTTTGCACTATAATGGCTCTTTAAAGTTAACCCACAGTGGGACAGATTACAAGTGTCACGCTATTTAGCATTGTCCCTCGAATGATAACACCGACAGAAGTAAAGATTTTGGGCATGATTGTGCATGTATTACAAGTTGAAAGTAGAACTCTTGCACACGAGCACAACCTGACAACACGCTTACTAAAGGACTTCGGATATCACAACCATGCTAACGTCTTCCCCTTAGGGACTTCAAAGGAGAGCGCAAACAAAATTTATTTCTATGTGAAGAATATGGAATCTAAAATATGCGTAATGAGCTTCGGTTTTTGTGCTGTAGATTCCAATGTTCTTCACATACAGGAAAATTTTTATTTTTATTATGTATATATATTCATATTGATATATAGGTATAGATATATATATTTACATTATCATCATCAGATATATATATATATATATTTAAAAATAAAATTAACTTTTTTTCCATTTGAAGAACATTGGAATGTAAAATATGCGTAACACGCTTTGAATTGCATGCTGTATCTCTAACGCTGTCTCGGGTTAGCGCACATGAAGAATTAGTTATCTTAAAGTGTGTTACGTAAAAATTAAATATAAATTATTTAAAAAAAATATTAATAATTATTATATTTACTGTATTATATATATATATATATATATATATATATATTCTAATTTTTTATATTTTAGCATATCTATAATAATTTTTTACATAATTATTATTTTTCAATATTTTATTTAATAAATACATAACGCATATATATATATTACAGTAACTATGATAATTAGTCATAATTATTAATAATATTTTTTTATATATAATTATTTTATATATTTTAAAATACAAAGAACATTTTCCCCTTCATAAAGAACACTGGAATGTTAAATATTTACAGTAAATACACAGTAAAACACATTATTAATTATTATTGAATTATGATTTAAATATATATATATATGTATATATATATATATATATATATATATATATATATATATATATATATATAGCCCTTTGCAATTAAATGTCCATATACATATACCTTTGAACCTTTATAAATATTTTTTATGAATATTTTTATGAATAATTCACCCCTTTCTATATTAAAAGGATGTGGGAGGCATTTTTTTCTTTGTTGTATGTATCATATGTATGCTTTTCACAGACTTTTATATGAACAGAAAAAACCTTGTAATTATATTATTTTTCTGAAGTCCTGCAATGAATTAGCATTCTAGATGAGTGTGAAAACATTCTAAATTAAATTTCTTACAGTTTTTTTTCAGTGACCAAGCTCCATCCCCCACATTTTACCTTATTTAGAGGATCCAATACAGACTTGTTTTAAGACCAGGCAAGACTTGGTGCTGTGATTTTGTTGCAGTTCCTTATGTTATCATCTCTGCTGAGTCCATTTAGTGACATATATTTGTCAGTGTTAGGCTTGTGAAGTCTGCAGTGTTACGTTTATGAAAGGGTTTATTTCCAATCATCTTAAATGTAAAACTCAATTTTAGAGGTAAATTACAGGAAAAAGAGGCAAAAGAAATAATGACAATATATTGCAAATTTCTATAAAAACCACACATTTAAACATTTAATTATACAATCTCAAAGGTTCTCATATCTCTTTAGTATTTGAAGCCAAATTGCAAAATTTGTAGTTGGTCAGCCAAGTCAGTTATTATTTGGTGCAACAACAAGATAAAAAATATTTGCTTCACCATAGTATAAAGTCACACATTTTTTTTCATTATATAAATATTTAATTTTCCAATTTTCCTGATAAGATATTCTGTCCTCAATAGTAGTAAACAAACAAAAAAAACGTTAAAAATGTTCAACCTAGGGGTTAAAACTTCTCTTGTTTATGGTCATAATTAATTATTCCAGTTCCCAAAAAACAAACATTTGAATAACCATCTACATAAAAGCAAATCATTTAGTGGCGAATATGCTTCAGTAAATTCAGGGCGTAATTGCAGTGACCAGTAATAAATATATGGTTCTTATAGTAAACCCATTGGTCAGTGGTTGCTGATTTTGGGCTAAATCTAAAACTGCTGATGCTATTTTTAAGCTGCCAAAGAAAGGAACAGGTACACAAAGTACATAACTTGCGTTGCCACAAGACATTTAAAGAACACAGTTATTTCTTGTCAATAATATTTTGTGAATTAATCAGCAGGAGAAAACAATTTTGTAGGATTAGGTAAGTCAATTTTTCAATATATATCATCATAAAAAGATGGTATAATATGCAAGTGCAATTAAAATATGCATAGCAAACAAATTCCCTCAAACTTTATCAAGATACAAGTATTTAATGAAACTATAGGATTGTAACACAATGGGGCTGATTTATCAAGGGCCGAATGGCCCCTGATGCCCCTGTTTCCGTGCGAACCTTCAGGCGCGCCGATAACAGCAGTTATGAAGCAGCGGTCTTAAGACAGCTGCACCATAACTTGTCTGCTGCCTCTGAGGCTGCGGTCTGCAATCCGCCTGATCCTATACGATTGGGCTGATTGACACTCCCTGCGAGAAGCCGATTGTCTGTGAATCTGCAGGGGGCGGCATTGAACTGCTTGTGCAATGTTAAATTCAGCAATGTTAAATTCTGTTTTACTGAGATTTAAACTGCAGTTGAAACTTGTCTTTAACCCTTATTTGTCATTACCTTCTGTATGTCTGAGTGGGGTTGTGACTTTTTCTTTCATTCCACTATGCTATTCCAGGTAAAGGAACATTATTTCTAATAGTTTTCTTTCTGTTCCCACCTACGTTAATAAGATTTCTGGTTTCTATAGGTCCTGATCAGCCATCATGAATGCTGAGACAAGTCTTGTGGTCCACACATCATCTCATTGTTGCTTATTTTCCTTTCAATTTATTCTTGTTCCTTGTATCCCCCAGATCTTGAAGTGTGTGAGGAAGGTTGGACCAAATTTCAAGGTCACTGTTACAAACACTTTGCTGATAGAGATACCTGGGTGGATGCAGAAAACCAGTGTCGAAATCATCAGTCTCATCTATCTAGCATCCTTTCACCTGAAGAACAAGAGTTTATAAATGGTAAGTAATGACACAAAAAGGGAATTATTCATATTCATTTTCTGTATTCAATAGTATGTAAATCAGTAAGAGTTTTAATTTATATGCAACTTTCTGGTTTTCAATGATTAAAAATAAAAAATAAAAGTACACAACAAATAATTAAACACACACACACATATATACATACACAAAAACAGACTTGACTGCATGTTAATCAGAAGTAATCCATTATACTTATTTGTACAGAGACATACAATGATTATATCAGTAACTATTCATGATTATTGTAGCCATGATATTATCAGAAGGATCTCATTCAAGCAGCACTTCTTAGTGGCTATATGAAGCATTTGTCTTGTGATAGCCTGCTTTGTTTTTCTTTTGATGTAGTCGTCTTTGGTCAGTATTGTGTATATTTAAAGAAAATTAGATATATGCCAAAACATTTATAAATTGTAACATTTTGTGGAATTTTATAGTTAACATTTTTTAAGCATCCAATTTTTTTTAAACAATTTCAAGCATAAATAGACATTCTGACAATCATAATTTACTCGTCTACATATTTCAATTTATATTTTTCTGAAGCTTGGAGATCATTGTATTTATTGACATGTGAACTGCATACAAATTGGAACATTTAAAGAAAGTCATGCAAACAGCTAAAATGTGGCATGTGCTATGCTGAATTAAATGTATACAATTCATGTGAAAACCTGTGATCAAAGGTTTATTTAACCATGTGAAAATGTGGGTACGTGTTTGTTTATCTCACTTTGAAGATGACAATAAATGTGCTTTAAACTATAGATGTGCATAATCTACTTCCTGTATACCTGAATTCCAATTGTTAAGCAAATAAATTCACTCATAAATGTATATCCAATACATCTCAAAGTCCCTTGACATTTTAGGTCAAATACATAGGGCCAGATTACGAGTGGAGCGCAAATTAATGCTTCCACTTCAGCATTAATTGCACTAGAAAAAAAGACAAGTTAGAATATCTTGTGCGTGTTCATGTATTCCCCCATAGGAGTCAATGGAGAAAAAAGTGGAAAAAAACGAACACCACACTCTTTAGCAAACCCCATCACATAGTCTCATTTGCGCTAACCGGACATGAAAATATGAATATTTCACATTCCAGTGCTCTTCAAATAACAGAATAGGTTTAATTTATCCATAAATGCATATTTTACGTACTGTATATCTGATGTTGTTTTGGTACAATATATAGCTATACCTATATATATATATATATATATATATATATATACATGATTATATAAAGGTATAGATATCTACAGATATATATAGGAACATATTCTGCTATGTGCAGAACATTGGAATGTCAAATATTTACAGTAAATACATAGTTAAAACCTTTATTAAAAATGAATATTGCATAAATATGCTTTTACATGTTTTCATCTGCTTAACGGCAAAGGGCTCCAATGCACTTATATACATGTCTATATATGTATAAATATGTATTTATGTGTTTATATGTGTATATATGTCTGTAAATAAATATATACACATATAAATACATAAATACACACATATAAATACATAAATACATATGTACACAAAGATAGACATTTATATATACATACATAGACATCTTTAGACATGTATATGTACGCATCTCAGTGTTAAAGCCCTTTACCTGAGATCTCATATCTTTAACCCGTGTTATTATGAGTGTAACTATACTTTGTAATGAATTTTTGATGTGTTTTGTGCAACTTTTATGTTTTACAAAACAATTAACCAGAGCTCTGAAGTCGCAGTAATTCAATTGTGCTCAAGCTATCGCGTTTACTTTCAACTTGTAATACCAGTGGTAATCCCAATGACCACAAACCCCCGTGATAAACCCCTTATCGCTCGTGCGCAAACGTTTGAGCTCCACTCGTAATCAGGCCCATTATGTTCTGAACAAAATGCTTAGTAAAAAAAAAAATATGTTGTTATAAAAATGCATCAAAATCCTATCCTGTTTTTGTGTTTTGAAGAACTTTTTCCTAAAACAAGCCCTGAACTGAGAAGTAATGATCTTATTTTTTATAACAAAGTGATAGTTCTGTTTTTTTATTCTATATTTTAAAGGTTTTTCTTACAGCTGATTTTTTCGCTTTTCTTTATTGTAGATGTATTTCAATCTTCGTTTTTAATGTACCACTAACCACATCTTGTTACTGCAGGCAATGCACAGGACTATCAGTGGATTGGGCTCAATGATAAAACAATTGAAAATGACTTCCGCTGGTCTGATGGGAACCCATTGGTAAGCAAAGCTTAGCCTATAGAGTTAATGTTGCCAGGGTTAACTCATGATTTCTATAAATATGTAAAGGGGAGAGAATGAAATGTATTTGGAGTTATGGATCAACTATGGGAAACCTTATAGAAATTCCTCTGTGCAAACAGCTAGGTCATAAACATTATCACTGAGTGCAACTTGATATTTAAATCAGAAAATTGTGGGAATTGTGTTTACAATATAATTTTAAACCGGTAAGCTTATAAAGGGACACTGTACTTAAAAACTTCCCATCATCCATATGTAAAGACTTCATTAAAACATGTTGCCATTGTTTGCCTGAGAAATATGAGGTAAAGGCTGCTTACATTTAAATTTATAATATACCAGTATCATCTGTGTCCTGCTAGTTGCCTGATGGAGTACTTTCTACTAATGCCCACTGTGTATTAGCAAGAAGTACCTTTCAACCAATAATAAAAAAAAGAAGTACATATCAGACAATAAGCATTAGAAGGAAGCACCTATCAGCCAAAGAGGAATAGATAGAGGTACTGATAAAGATGTATTAGTTGCAGTTTTTTGTGAAAAATTAAAAACATAATCAACATGCAATCTCTTATGGATAACAAAATAATTTGGAGTATAGTGTCCCACTGTCCCTTTAAACAAGCTTATTCCAGTATATTCTAGTTTTTACTTTTTATACAAATGTATAGTAGTGCTAAGTGGGTTACTGGGAAAGTAGCAACCTGTCAACCAAAGTAAACCATAATTAGAAATAGTTAAACTAAATGAAAGATATCACTGTGTATATATATATATATATATATATATATATATATATATATATATATATATATATTGTGCTATGCATACATATGCAAAACCACATAACGCCTGCATTTACTTTTGTGCAATTGTAAAGAAATATATCTAAAAGGTCTAGTAACAACCGTTTGCAGTAGAAGGTGTTCACACTTTTCAAACACAAATGTTTCAATCCTTATATAAGAGCTTTCTCAAGGTAAAAAAGCATTAAGCCTGCGCAAAGCACCTTTGTCAAAGTAAATAAAAAAGTAGAGCTGTAGAGCTTTTTTTTGTATTGTCTATAGATTTATATGCCTTTATATTTTGTAAAGCATTCAATATATACAATGCTATAGAAGAGACCACAGAATGATAATCATTTACGCTTATGTACATGATAGAAGAAGAAAATAGAAAGTCCAGTTAAATACATAATTTAAAGGGTATATATATATATATATATATATATATATATATATATATATATATATATATACAGTGAGGCCCCGGTTTACGCACGACTCGGTATACGAAATTTCGGTTTACGAAATCGAAATTTGAAGAAAATTTGACTCGGTTTACGAATTTTTTTCGCAATACGAAACAAAATGCCGGTTTGCCCCCCTCGGTTTACGAATATTTTTCGCAATACGAAACCAGTGGCCCCTGTGCCCCCTGCATACTCAAGTATGATTGAATTAATGAAGTTTGGGTACCAGTGTGGAGGTGTTGGAGAGGTTTTGGAGCCATTTTGCAGCAAGTTGTTGAGCCTTTTGGAGCCATTTGCAGCAAGTTATGGAGCCTTTTGGAGACATTGGAGCCATTTGCAGCAAGTTGTTAAGCCTTTTGGAGCCTTTTGGAGCATTTTTTGGACACTTTATTTGAATTTTTCGGACCTCCGGAACGCATTAATTGATTTTCAATGCATTCCTATGGGAAACCGTGTTTCGGTTTACGAATTTTTCGCAATACGAAACGACCCGGAGAACGAATTAAATTCGTAAACCGAGGCCTCACTGTATATGCTTTTGTAGGTGTATGCACTCTCACCATCTGTCTTCAACTGCCAGGGTGCTATATAGATATGTCAAATAGTCTCAAAAATGGAATAAGCACTCACTGGACTTCAGCCGTCTGTGTAATAATTTTGGTGTCCCGAAACGTCACAAATAAAATCTTTATTACACAGACGGCTGAAGTCCAGTGAGTGCTTATTCCATTTTTGAGACTATATATATATATATATATATATATATATATATATATATATATATATATAGTATTTTCAAAATAGGACTGCACTCGCTGGGTTTAAGCATAAAAACTTATTTTATTGTGGTAACGTTTCAGAGACCAGTACTGGTCTGAGGAAGGAGTCTGTGGACTCCGAAACGTTACCACAATAAAATAAGTTTTTATGCTTAAACCCAGCGAGTGCAGTCCTATTTTGAAAATACTGTGAATATTACTGACCTGGTACCCTGGTTGATGACTGGATGAGATTGAGAGTGCAGATACACATGGAGGATATATATATATATATATATATATATATTATATATATATATATATATATATATATATATATATATATATACATATATCATAGCCCTTTGCAGGAAAATACATGTCCATGTACCATATAGCTTTGAACCCTTTTATATAGTATATATGTACCTGTATATAATCTTATTTTTATTTATTTTTTGTTCCTCATCGAAGATAGACACTCAGGGCAGTTTACAAAGGGCATGCTAACGGGTTTGCACGCGAGTAGTTTTTTTCCACTTTTTTTGCTTCATTGACACTGAATAAGTTAACACGGTCGTAATATTCTTAGGTCGTCTTTTTGCGTGCATCTGGTTAGCGTGCAAGCAAAAACTTTTCACTTGTAATACGAGTACTACCCTACATGTGAAAAAAGCTTACTTCTAGTGGAGTTTGCACGTGAGCGGGAGCGATAAATACCACTCCATTCGTAATCTGGCCCATAATTGTAGGGGTCTTTGTAGGGGTCTTTTCCTCCGGCCGGAGGGAATCCCTGACTGAGAGTTGCTAGTTCCTTCTTTCACAGAGCTCTGGAGAATCCCAAGAAAACTGACACAGACACAATATAGCTTCTTGGCAATTCTGATTTATTTGTAGCAACACAAAGGTTTTATAGGTTTACAAAAAGCAGAAGTAATTATGATTTTGCCATATATGGGTGTATCACATTTGGATAAGGTGTCACAGCATTAGGTGAACATGGCAAATTCTAAAAGTGCACAGGGACCAATGGTTTATTGGTAAATATGATTTATTTATTTTCATAATAGAATTAAGTATAATCAGGGCACTGAAACATTATCAGTGATGGTTTTTTGTTAAATAAATGGACTCATGCAAGTGTTTCTGGGACTGCTGAAACTTAGTCAAACATTTGAACAGTGTTGTATTTTCTAGGACACTTGTGGCTAGAGTACGAGTCTTGCGTTAGGCTTAAAAAGCAGCGTTGGCCGGTTCCAACGCTGCTTTTTAACGACTGCTGGTATTACGAGTCTTGCAGGTACAGGTGTACCGCTCACTTTTTTGGCCAGACTTGGAAATACCGCAAATCCACTTACGTCAGTTGCGTATCCTATTTTTTCAATGAGACTTGCATAGTGCCGGTATTACGAGTCTGCCAAAAAGTGAGCGGTAGACCCTCTCCTGTCAAGACTGGTACCGCATTTTAAAGTCAGTAGTTAAGAGTTTTACACTACAACGCCGTAGCATAAAACTCTTAACTAAAGTGCTAAAAAGTACACTAACACCCATAAACTACCTATTAACCCCTAAACCGAGGCCCTCCCGCATCGCAAACACTAAAATAATTTCTTTAACCCCTAATCTGCCAAACCAGACATCGCCACCACTATAGTAAATATATTAACCCCTAAACCGCCGCTCTCCCGCCTCACAAACACTAGTTAAATTTTATTAACCTCTAATCTGCCGTCCCTAACATCGCTGACACCTACCTACATTTATTAACCCCTAATCGGCCGCCCCCAACGTCGCCGCCACTATACTAAAGTTATAAACCCCTAAACCTAAGTCTAACCCTAACATCCCCTAACTTAAATAGAATTTAAATAAATATAAATAAAATAACTATCATTAACTACATTATTCCTATTTAAAACTAAATACTTACCTATAAAATAAACCCTAAGCTAGCTACAATATAACTAATAGTTACATTGTAGCTAGCTTAGGGTTTATTTTTATTTTACAGGCAAGTTTGTATTTATTTTAACTAGGTACAATAGTTATTAAATAGCTATTAACTATTTAATAACTACCTAACTAAAATAAAGACAAATTTACCTGTAAAATAAAACCTAACCTAAGTTACAACTACACCTAACACTACCACTATAATTAAATGAATTCCCTAAAGTAAATAAAATTATCTAAAATAAAAAAACCCACTAAATTACAGAAAATAATAAAAAATTACAAGATTTTTAAACTAATTACAACTAATCTAATCCCCCTAACAAAATAAAATAGCCCCCCCAAAATAAAAAAGCCCTACCCTACACTAAATTACAAATAGCCCTTAAAAGGGCCTTTTGCGAGGCATTGCCCCAAAGTAATCAGCTCTTTTACCTGTAAAAAAATTTACAACCAACTCAACATTAAAACCCACCACCCACACAACCAACCCTACTCTAAAACCCACCCAATCCCCCCTTGAAAAAACCTAACACTAACCCCTTGAAGATCACCCTACCAGGAGACGTCTTCATCAAACCGGGCAGAAGTGGTCCTCCAGACAGGCAGAAGTCTTCATCCAAGCCGGGCAGAAGTGGTCCTCCAGACGGGCAGAAGTCTTCATTCAAGCCGGGCAGAAGTGGTCCCCCAGACGGGCAGAAGTCTTCATCCAGATGGCATCTTCTATCTTCATCCATCCGGCGCGGAGCGGGTCCATCTTCAAGACATCCGACGCGGAGCATCCTCTTCCTCCGACGGCTACGACTGAATGAAGGTTCCTTTAAATGACGTCATCCAAGATGGCGTCCCTTCAATTCTGATTGGCTGATAGAATTCTATCAGCCAATTGGAATTAAGGTAGAAAAAATCCTATTGGCTGATGCAATCAGCCAATAGGATTGAAGTTCAATCCTATTGGCTGATGCAATCAGCCAATAGATTGAGCTGGCATTCTATTGGCTGTTCCAATCAGCCAATAGAATGCAAGCTCAATCCTATGGACTGATTGCATCAGCCAATAGGATTTTTTCTACCTTAATTCCGATTGGCTGATGGATGAAGACGTCTCCCGGTAGGGTGATCTTCAGGGGGTTAGTGTTAGTTTTTTGGGGATTGGGTGTGTTTTAGAGTAGGGTTGGTTGTTTGGGTGGTGGGTTTTAATGTTGGGGGGGATTTGTAATTTTTTTTCCAGGTAAAAGAGCTGATTACTTTGGGGCAATGCCCCGCAAAAGGCCCTTTTAAGGGCTATTGGTAATTTAGTGTAGGGTAGGGCTTTTTTTATTTTGCAGGGCTTTTTTATTTTGTTAGGGGGATTAGATTAGGTGTAATTAGTTTAAAAATCTTATAATTTGTTTATTATTTTCTGTAATTTAGTGTTTTGTTTTTTTTGTACTTTAGATAATTGTATTTTATTGTATTTAATTTAGGGAATTAATTTAATTATAGTGGTAGTGTTAGGTGTAATTGTAACTTAGGTTAGGTTTTATTTTACAGGTACTTTTGTCTTTATTTTAGCTAGGTAGTTATTAAATAGTTAATAACTATTTAATAACTATTGTACCTAGTTAAAATAAATACTAAATACAAACTTGCCCGTAAAATAAAAATAAACCCTAAGCGAGCTACAATGTAACTATTAGTTATATTGTAGCTAGCTTAGGGTTTATTTTATAGGTATTTAGTTTTAAATAGGAATAATGTAGTTAATTATAGTTATTTTTATTTAGATTTATTTAAATTATATTTAAGTTAGGGGGTGTTAGGGTTAGACTTAGGTTTAGGGATTAATAACTTAAATAAAGTGGCGGCGACGTTGGGGATGGCAGATTAGCGGTTAATAAGTGTAGGTATGTTGCAGCGACATTGGGGGCGGCAGATTAGGGGTTCATAATATAGGTGTCGGCGATGTTGGGGGCAGCAGATTAGGGGTTCATAACTATAATGTAGGTGGTGGCGGTGTCCGGTAGTGGCAGATTAGGGGTTAATAATATAATGTAGGTGTCAGCGATGTCGGGGGCAGCAGATTAGGGGTTAATAAGTGTAAGATTTGGGGTGTTTAGACTTGGGGTTCATGTTAGGGTGTTAGATGTAGACATAAATGTATTTTCCCCATATGAATCAATGGGGCTGGGTTAGGAGCTAAACGCTGCTTTTTTGCAGGTGTTAGGTTTTTTTCCAGCCGGCTCTCCCCCATTGATCGCTATGGGGAAATCGTGCAAGAGCACGGTCAGCCAGCTCACCGCTAACGTAAGCAGCGCTGGTATTGAGGTGAGATGTGGAGCAAAATTTTGCTCTATGATCACTTTTTTTTTGTTAACGCCGGGTTTGGAAAAACCCGTAATACCAGCGCTGTCTGTAAGTGAGCGGTGAGCATAAACTGCTCGTTAGCACCGCACAGCTTCTAACGCCAAACTCGTAATCTAGCCGTTGGCTTGTAGATGGAAGTAGATGTGTGGGATGGAACCATTCCGATCTTAGGTTAGACAACACTGATCTAAACCTCCCACCCTTGTAGTTTTAAGTGTTTTCCCTGCTCTGTATTGTGTGTCCCAAACAATCATTTTTGGATTTACGAATCCCATTTTTTATATTTGTGTATCTTTGCAATGATTTCTGTAATTCAAAGGGGCATGGAAGGCAAAACTAAACTTTCATGACTTGAAGAAGCATAAAATTTAACAAAGCGCTATACAATTTACTTCTGTTAATATATTTACCTCTTTCTCTTGTTATCATTTAATGAAACATAGCTCCTTTCCATAACCACATACTGAGGTAGGCTCAGGTTCATTCCCATATCTTAAATACTATTATTGTTTGCTATAATGTTTGTATCAGTGTTATACATATAGTGCTTCTGAGATTATCTCAATAGACTCTTATGGAAAGCAACTAAATTTCAACAAAGGATACCAATAGAATGATGTATATTTAACCCATTTTTGCCCAGATTTATTTGTCTACAGAGGAACAAAGTTTCAATGTTAAAAAATAAGTAAAAAGTGAAATTAATGATTGGATTATGTCTGGGGGTGTGTCTATGATGCTAGACACACCCTCCAGCCTGCGATCCAATTCTGGAAGCACCTCTGGCTTCAGTACAGCCTTCCTAAGGGCACTAAAGTCCAGTGCAATAAAGACAGCATAGAATGTCCAAAGGGCGAGAAGGGGTTAATGTCAGAACTTGTACATTCTGAATCATAACAGCTTAATTTTGAATTTCATGACCCTTTAAAAAATCACTATAACATTTTAAGAGTAAGCTTTATATTTGAGGCTGTTTGTAGTAGAAATGTGCAAAACATGTTTTTTCCATACAGCAGTAGCTAAAGTCCAAGCTCATATTGTACTCTCTATTAGATATACGAGAATTGGAGGCCAAACCAACCAGATAACTTCTTTGCCACGGGGGAGGACTGTGTTGTAATGATATGGCATGAAAGAGGAGAATGGAATGATGTGCCATGTAATTATCACTTGCCATTCACGTGTAAAAAAGGAACAGGTAAGGTAACAGATATAACCTGAACTGCTTGAAAAAAATAAATGTAACTTAAAGGAATATGAAACACATTTTTTTTTCTTTCATGATTCAGATAGAGCATGCAATTTTAAAGGGATAGTAAACCCAAAAACGTTTTTAATATTTTTTGAAAGTTCATTATATATATTAGATATTTTAAATAAGTACCTGTTAAACTTTTTCACTTGTTTTCTAGTTATTCCTCAATAAAAGTATTTATTTTGCCAAACCCATTTTGTATCTCCTTACGTGGACCCTATAATGATGTTCTACCTAGGTAGAATCATCATGGCGACCCGCATGCGCATATAATTATTTTAAAATTAACGCATGCGCATCTTGGCCCCTCATACCTAGCTAATGCGACACGTCACTATACTGACATGGGAAGCAGGGCGGACTTCATAATAGTGACGTCGACGTTGGTGGGAGTGGTGCACCCGAACGCTGAAGATTCACTGAGCGCAGGAGGAAATATCTGTGTTAGGTTGCTTGAGGTAAGTATAATAAATACCCCTAGGCTAACAAGCAATTCAATTTGATCTTAGTAAAAGGAAATAAACCCATAGACTAACAAGCATTTTTTAAACTCTAGAAAAACGAGCATGTTGGTTTTTATTTCTTAAAGTAGACAACCCGCAGAGTGACCAGCAATTATTTTTAACCCCTAGACTAACGAGCAAGTTTTTTTATTCTTACAACAGATTAATCGCAGGAGCTGCAAAGATTAAAAGCAACAGCAATTTAGGATGTGACTAAAGTTAATTATTAACATCCAAAGTTGCTTTTGCTTTTAATCTTTGCAGCTCCTGCGATTAATCTGTTTTTAAGAACAAAACAACTTACTCGTTAGTCTAGGGGTTAAAAATAATTGCTGGTTACTTTGCGGGTTTTCTACTTTAAGAAATAAAAACCAACATGCTCGTTTTTCTAGGGGATACAAAATACTCGTTAGTCTAGGAGTTGACTTCCTTTTACTAAAATCAAATTAACTTGCTTGTTAGCCTAGGGGTTCTTATTATACTTACCTAAAGTATAAGCCCCTGTAGCATGTGGACACTATTGACATTCACAACTTCGCGCATGCGAGGTTTCAATAAAGAGCGTCCTTTTAATATTTAAATAAGATGTGCAGAAACAATTGCCTATTGGATGTTAATGATCAATTAATTTTGCATTAACTCTGCCTATTTTATGGGCAGTCGGTACTGCTTGTTGCTTGTGAATTTTAAAGTTAAATTAAAGATATTTAAAAGTAGACATGTGCGTTTCGTTTCGTTCCGAATTTAAATTCGGACGAATTTGTCAAATTCGGAGATTCGGATCTATTTGAATTTCCGAATTACCGTAGCACCGAATCTAATGAATAAATCCGAATAAGTTCGGATTTATTTGTAACATTCGGATGGCCATGGACTAATCACAATTACACTAGTATTGTACTGTATATTAGGTTATATCACTCTGCTATGGGTTACACCTAATATTACAGTACATAATACTAGTCTAATACACAGCACATCCCACCTAACACATACCGAACTTCCGAATTTACGAATCGAATCCGAACCGAATACATCCGAATTTATTCAAATCCGAATAAATCTGATCGAATCGGAAACTAATGCATTCAAATCGAATGTATCCGAATTCGAATCGATCCAAAAACAAAATTTGAAAACATCCAAATCGATCTGAAACGAAACAAATTTTTTCGCTGCGCACAAGTCTATTTAAAAGCTTCTTTTCAAGAAAAAATAAGTTCATTTTATTGCATATATATCTCAAATAATAATTATGTATTTTGTTTTGCTAATACTTGGCAAAGATTTCTAACCCTTTAAGCGACTTTCAAATTTTCTCTTATAATCATTTTTCTTTGTTTTCTTGGTATCTTTATTTGAACAACAGGATTGTAAGCTTAGGAGCCATCACCATTTATGGTTCAGCACATGGGTAGTGCTTGCTGATTGGTGGCTAAATGATACATTTTGATAATAGGAGTAAATTAGAAAGTTGCTTACAATTGTATGCTCTATTTGAATCATGAAAGAAAAAAAATTGGGTTTCATATCCCTTTAACTAAAATAAATTTTAATAAAGGACCAAGGAATACCCATTGCTTATACTATAATGGAAGCCCATTCACAGTACTTATGCAATAATGATGGCTCGTTCCAATAATGGATGAACATTCAGTAATAGAAGCCTCTTTTGTAGCACTGAATAAGTTAGGTTCATTCCTTGTTCTTTATGCGTTAATAAAACAGTATTCATATGTGCTTATATAGTTTAGTCTGTTTTATGTATCTACCATGAATCAGTGTTATTGTGTACCGAGCCCTATGGAATTTTGTTTTGTTTTACAAATAAATGATAATAATTATAATACCAATAAAGTAACTCTAATGAGAGCAAATGCTTTGCAGATTTCTAATGATATTTTGGTGGCACTTAACTGTTACCTGAAACCAAGGTTATCACTGAATCATTCCTTGTTTATCTATTAACAAAAGAGGAAAGTCGTGTCATTTTTATTAGCAACAAGTTGTATTATTTTTCACTGAGCCTTTTTGATATTGTTGCTAAGCATCTGAGAATCAACAACACATGCCAAAGAATATAAATAGCCTCATTACTTAAATTTTGGAACGATAATGAGAAGACATAGTATAGTTATTTACTAAGGATTTTAATTAGCACTTCCATTGTTTATATAGCACCACAAATTCAGTGACAGCCTGAGAAGTCTGTTTACAACTTACATGGGTGGCAGAGCCAACTGGGAGCTCTCAAGCCTAGCAACAGTGTTGCCAGATGCGTTGGCATTATGCCCGCCAGAGAGATTGTATTGTTATACTCCGTACTCAAACTCTTCTGCACTTATTTTTTTTTTAAAGCATTAGACTTAGTAAATATGTTTTGATGTAGGTTGTGAATTAAAATAACCATTGTAAATCAACTCAAATCATGCATTTTATAGATTAGGTAATCCAAATTTCAAACATCGCGGGCCCTTCTATAAAGCAATATTTATGCAATAATACAATATGTAATAATAATTGCAATCTATAGTAAACAGCACACTTAAAGGGAGATGAAACCTAAAATGTTTCCTTCATGATTCAGATAGAGCATATCATTTTAAACCAATTTACATTTACTGATATTACATAATTTGCTTAGTTCCCTTAGTATCCTTTGTTCAAAAGTATACCTATTTAGGTTTAGGAGGTGGGAGCTAGTTGCTGATTGGTGGCTGCACATATCTGCCTCTTGCCCTTGGCTTACAAATGTGTTCACCTAGCTCACAGTAGTGCATTGCTGCTCCTTCAACAAAGGATAGCAAAATAATTAAGTAAAATTGACAATATAACTAAATTGGAAATTTGATTAAAAATGTATGTTTTTTCTGAATTATGAAATACAAATTTTGAGTTGCATGTCCCTTTAAATATTGAAGAATCTGCCATTTATCTGAAAAATTATTTAATAAAAAAACACAGTTAAGAAACTCATAATTGTAATTGTACAAAAATGACAGCACAACATTTTATAAACTTTAGAGACAAAACGTGTTTGTGTGTGCACGCTCATGTGCTTGTGCATTTTTGTGTGTGTGTACGCTCGTGTGCTTGTGCATGTGTGTGTGTGTTTTTGTAGAGCAGCCCCTGAGGTTATCTCAGACTGGTAATTTGTACAAATCATGAAAAATTTAAGTAAATCACTTTAGTTATTAGAATGTCAAAATAATATTTATCAGTACATCCAAATTACATTTTGATAACATTTAGCATGGTGATCCATCTATCTTTATTAGATGGGGAAAAAAATCAAGCAGTATATAAATAAAAAAAACTTCAAAGCACATTATTTTAATTTTTGTTTGTGTTCATGTAATAGAAGAATATAGCCAAATCAATTGTGTGAGCATGTGAAAACCAATACACGTTTTATACCCATTTTGGGAGTTTTGGTGATATGGAGTTTGAACTGAATTTGGAAGTTACACTGATCAGATAATTTGATTTCCCTACGGTTCATTTACCTTACTGCAATGTTAAAGTTTATATTTTCAAATCATAATAGTCATGTACAGTATAAGATCTCATACATAAATTACCAAAACTTACAAAGAAACATATGCCCCATGTACCATTGGTGTTTTGTGTGTATATATATATAAATATATGTGTATATATATGTATATATATATTTAGGTTTAGTCTGATAAATTAGAACATGAGGAATTGTATGTTACATACTATATTCTAATAAATTGTCTTAATTCTAGTGGCTTGTAGTGACCCTCCCGTGGTCCCAAATGCTAGCACATTAGGAAAGAGGAAAGAGCGTTATGAAATCAGCTCATTAGTGCGGTATCAGTGCAACCAAGGTTTCCTTCAGCGTCATGTTCCTATAATCCGTTGTCTACCAAGCGGGCAGTGGGAAGAGCCAAGGATACAATGCATAGATCGTAAGTATTTCATATTAATATTGTTCAGCATGACAATATAATTCATATAGAAAGAAATTTAGCTTAGAACACGCACAACACCAGTGTGGTCTATATAAATTGCCCCACCCCAAGCCACTAAAGGCAACATAATTACACATTTTATTTATAAAAGCTTTCAGGTAGCTGCTTCATGAGATTTGTGTTTTTCATAAAAATCCTGTACACAAATACATAGCTATAATTGCACATAAACACCTACATTTTCTTTCTTTTTTCTTCTCTCTGCTTTTTTATCACTATCCTCTCTACTACAATTGTTGCTTGTAAAGCCTTTTCTTTTATATATTCCATGTTTTGCTTTTTTCATTCCCCTCTCTCTCTGTCCATCTGACTTTATATGGCCATCTTGCTCTCTCTCTTTCACCATATTTCTTGCTAACCATGTCAATGTCTCTTTATGAGCATCTCTCTCCCTTTCTTTGTCCACCTCCGTGTCATTCACTGCTTTTCTCTCTTATCCCAGAGTTATTGTGTTTCTCCTCTAGCCCATTTCCTTCCGTGTTTTACCACTACTTGTAGCAATTTTTAAGATGATTACCCAGATGATACCAGCTGTGTACAACCTTTCTAAATTCAAACCAAGAGAAGAAATGTTACCATTTAAATTAATAAAATCAACAATGCAAACTTCAATATAAGCAAACTTCAGGTGAGGAATGCTTTAGTTCAAGACCCAGAAATATACATTTCCTTGACTCCCGGCCCAACTGTGCCCCACTCATGGCACGCCTTGACTCCACTGTTACCCATCCTGACGTCATGCTAGACCACAGTAAGTGTGCTAGCTGTCCTTATTCCATCTCCAACCTTCTTGTCCTGGATAGCTGCCAATAAATATTGTGACTTATGATGTCTTATTGTCCCTTATTCTTTTTACTGTTGTTTTCTAAAAAAAAAAATATTTCGGGTATTTTTACCATTTACCTTTTCCAACTCTTTTCATTAATATAGTTTCTGAAGAAAAGAATGAGCTGGCAAATGCAATAATTTTAAAAATAAAACTATAAAATGTGCAAATCATTTTTACAGACCCTCTATTTACCCATAGGGTTTAATACATTTCTAGGGGAAAAATATACATGATTAGATTATTATAGTGATATATATAGTACTGTTGGTAAACACAAATTAAAAAGTCCATGCACATATCTGAGATAATTTCCACTCTAGGGTGTTTGCACAGTAAAAACAATTCCCATATTAAAGATAACCATTTCTAAAATAGCAAGCAATTGAGCACATAATACAACCTCTTCTAGGCAAAGAGTCTAAGGAAGGATATTATCCTCATACTTCACTTCCAGGCTTATCAACCATATTCATTATATTCAAGCATAAACACCCATTCAAATCACTTTTTTGATGCCAATAAGCCATCATTTTAAAAATGATGTGCAGCACAAGCTGTCTCCTGCTGCACATGTTGCCAGTTGAGCAAGGTCAGGTTGTCCCCTTCAAACTAAATCTTATTAACCATCTCCCTTTATCAACCATCTTCTCCTCCTTTACCTCTCTCTCTGCTTGCCCCTGTTCTAAGAGCCGTGCTGCTATGGTTCCTGTTAATTGATAAGCCCTGAAATGTTGTGATTTAGATTACATTAGTGAGATCAGATATTAAAAATTGAAAAATGGGACAGTTGATCAGCAAAACAAATGTTGAATTATTAGAATAGTATATTAAATACTGTCATTTTTTATGAAGTAGTTTGTATTTTCTACCACTAAACTGCCAGATATAAGGTCTGCTGAATGTGCAAAAGCTCTCCTCTGCTTGTGTCGTTTTATGATAATCTGCCCACTCACCTCACACTCCTCTATAAAGGTGCACAGAGTTATCTCCTCCTCTTTTACACACACACAGGGTGCTCTCCCAATGCATCATGCAGGGAACTGTAGTTCCTGGTGTGGAGCTGAAAGTAAAGCGTAGGTAATACAAATTAATTTCTGTCTTTCTGGCTTTAAAATAACAGGGGTCCCTTTAAATATGTCTAATCATATTGGTACAACAGGGGACAGCCCTGTTATAAAGGAACATTGAGAGTCCGTATATTATATCGATCTAGTATAATTAGCTTGGCAAATCTTAAAAGTTGAAACTTGTATGCTTTGTCCTGTGATTGGTTATTTAGAAATGGGATATAGTGGCATTGAAACAGGAGTAGGAGAAGCTTGTGTTGAGTGAATCATGGTGAAAGTTAGAAGAAGAGCATCGATAAACAAAAGTACAAGGAGATACTGAGTGCAATATGAGAAAAATGCTTTTCCTTAGTCTTGTTGCTCCAAGGAGATTGTTCTTTGAGCCCAATGTAAAGAGTGAAGATATTTGGAAACAAAAAGGATTTACCAATGGCACTACTAGATATGTAAGCAGACTACTACCTAGTAAATAGATACTCCAGTAAAATAACTGTGAGTTCCAGGGATGGTGCTGTGTATAAAAAGTACTTTGCAAAGACACAAAATTGGATAGCCTGGGCTACCCAACAAGAGTATACACCTAATAGCACTCTACTAATACTGCTGTGGTTATTTTAACCCTGCAGACACTCAATAGTATTACACAACCATTCATAAAGTACAGCTTAAGCAAGTGTGAATTGGATGTATTTCGGTCACCTTATGTAAAGATGCTGTTGCGGTCTTTTTCTTTTTTATATTAGACTCACACATGAATGCATCAGTGATATGAACCTATTTGATCTTTAACCCTGACAGCATCTAACACTTCAGGTGCATATTATAACAAAATTCAAAACCTACTGACATCAGCTATAATTAACTAACCTGTGTAATCAGTTCAACAAAGTAGTACTAGCTGTATGCAGTAAGCTTTATTATTAGATACTATTTCCAATGCATTCATTACTATATAATCCTTATGCTTGCCGGCAAGTCATATATCATAAGCCACTCCTGCCTTTTATTGTTCTCAATCATTAGGGCACGTCTGCACACTAAATATAAATTATTTATATCTACATATGATTATATAAGTGATGCCAACTTGCTCAAGGTACATACTTAATATATAGGGGATCTAATATATATGTTGATGCCTATTTTACCTTGGCACTTAACATATAACCAGTAGTAAGATATACTCCATTATGAGCAGTAGTTCTTTCCTTAAGCACAGGTATATATAATACTATTTTGGGTGCATGTAGCATTTATTCTGAGCCTTCCCTGATTAAGGCCTCCTCCTCAATAGTTATTACTCAACTTCCTGTACTTCTGAGCCCATAGTGATGCTAACACATAAGCATTTACTTTAATTTACATGCTGACTCTCCTCCGTTTCGTAGTTTTAATTGTATGTATTTTGTATGTTTTTGTTGTTTTTAATTATATTAATAAAAGTTATATTTTATTACCAGACTATCTGACCCTTTGACATATTAATAATGAGATATTGTCCTTTATTAATTCCACATGATTGTATCATTACTATTAGGACTCTAGAGTGTTATTAGGTGTATACTCTTGTTGGGTAGCCCAGGCTATCCAATTTTGTGTCTTTTTAAAAAGTGAAGATGTCTGTTCACAATATACAGCAAAGGAATTGTTGCTGAGGAAATGTGCTGCTCTATGTTTTTCTCTCTTTTTTTCTTATGTGAGATGGTCATTTGAAATCAGACATTATATGAAAGTCCATACATAAATAGTGTCGGACTATACCATAAAGTTTGCTGGATATGTGAATTGATTTGTGTTGAAACAATGGAACTGAGATAAACAATATTACAGGGAGTGCAGAATTATTAGGCAAATGAGTATTTTGACCACATGATCCTCTTTATGCATGTTGTCTTACTCCAAGCTGTATAGGCTCGAAAGCCTACTACCAATTAAGCATATTAGGTGATGTGCATCTCTGTAATGAGAAGGGGTGTGGTCTAATGACATCAACACCCTATATCAGGTGTGCCTAATTATTAGGCAACTTCCTTTCCTTTGGCAAAATGGGTCAAAAGAAGGACTTGACAGGCTCAGAAAAGTCAAAAATAGTGAGATATCTTGCAAAGGGATGCAGCACTCTTAAAATTGCAAAGCTTCTGAAGCGTGATCATCGAACAATCAAGCGTTTCATTCAAAATAGTCAACAGGGTCGCAAGAAGCGTGTGGAAAAACCAAGGTGCAAAATAACTGCCCATGAACTGAGAAAAGTCAAGCGTGCAGCTGCCAAGATGCCACTTGCCACCAGTTTGGCCATATTTCAGAGCTGCAACATCACTGGAGTGCCTAAAAGCACAAGGTGTGCAATACTCAGAGACATGGCCAAGGTAAGAAAGGCTGAAAGACGACCACCACTGAACAAGACACACAAGCTGAAATGTCAAGACTGGGCCAAGAAATATCTCAAGACTGATTTTTCTAAGGTTTTATGGACTGATGAAATGAGAGTGAGTCTTGATGGGCCAGATGGATGGGCCCGTGGCTGGATTGGTAAAGGGCAGAGAGCTCCAGTCCGACTCAGACACCAGCAAGGTGGAGGTGGAGTACTGGTTTGGGCTGGTATCATCAAAGATGAGCTTGTGGGGCCTTTTCGGGTTGAGGATGGAGTCAAGCTCAACTCCCAGTCCTACTGCCAGTTTCTGGAAGACACCTTCTTCAAGCAGTGGTACAGGAAGAAGTCTGCATCCTTCAAGAAAAACATGATTTTCATGCAGGACAATGCTCCATCACACGCGTCCAAGTACTCCACAGCGTGGCTGGCAAGAAAGGGTATAAAAGAAGAAAATCTAATGACATGGCCTCCTTGTTCACCTGATCTGAACCCCATTGAGAACCTGTGGTCCATCATCAAATGTGAGATTTACAAGGAGGGAAAACAGTACACCTCTTTGAACAGTGTCTGGGAGGCTGTGGTTGCTGCTGCACACAATGTTGATGGTGAACAGATCAAAACACTGACAGAATCCATGGATGGCAGGCTTTTGAGTGTCCTTGCAACGAAAGGTGGCTATATTGGTCACTGATTTGTTTTTGTTTTGTTTTTGAATGTCAGAAATGTATATTTGTGAATGTTGAGATGTTATATTGGTTTCACTGGTAAAAATAAATAATTGAAATGGGTATATATTTGTTTTTTGTTAAGTTGCCTAATAATTATGCACAGTAATAGTCACCTGCACACACAGATATCCCCCTAAAATAGCTATAACTAAAAACAAACTAAAAACTACTTCCAAAACTATTCAGCTTTGATATTAATGAGTTTTTTTTGGGTTCATTGTTGTTCAATAATAAAATTAATCCTCAAAAATACAACTTGCCTAATAATTCTGCACTCTCTGTATAAGAGTTTTATTTTACTATGTGCTGAGGCCTAGATTACTAGTTAGGTGCAACCCATAACGTGTACCACATTACTATGTGTTCGGCTTCACATAAACAATAACGCAAGACTGCGTATTAAAAGTTGTTACAAAATGTTTAACTAAAGGATTTTTTAAAAACACCTGATACATAAATAGTGCATTCTAAATTTTTAATGGGAAGCGGTAGTATCACGCTTAGTGCACTCATATTAAAAAAAAATCTTTCTCAGTTAGTGCTTTTGAAAAACAAATAGTACCTGTTATCACTTCACTTGCTATTGTGCATTCAAAAACGTGGGATGTATGTAGCAAAGAACTTAACCAAAAACGTCACTGCTTGAGCAGAATTTTTGTGATTCCTCAGCTTTGCGCTCAAGCGTTGTCAGACATGAATTTTAGTGCAGGCTAAATGTATCATCTAAGGGAAAAAACATACCTGCAATATCCAACACAAATATTGTAGAGGGCATTATACTACCGCGCACACAATATAAATTCACCATGGACTTGCAATACCAGAGCAAAAATGCAAGTGGAATAGATTGCATTCCAGCAACGTTAACACTCCATTCTGTTTGCATTTTTGCTCACACCCTTAGGATTTTATGAATTATATACTGTAGCTTGGCAGGAAGCCCAGAAAATTCCAATAAATTATGTTCCATATTGATTATAAATAATTATCCATCCCATCACTGGAAAGATTAGTTATTTTCTCACCTATGATTTTATATGTCAAAATAACTAAATACACATTTCAACATCATTTTCTTTGTTCTTGTATTTCTAACCAAAGAATTGCAAAAAGGTTTGCTGTTGTTTATTATTCTTAAATCTCTATGTAATGATATGTTTGGTAAATCCAACTGAAACCCTGCCTGCATATCATGTCAGTGCTTGTAAATGCTCTTTAACTATTGCATTATAACAAGTGTTGTGTGCATAGCTATTACTCATGGTTGTAATTAACTAACAGAAAATAAAGTTTATATCCATCAGAGCAAAAAAAATAATATTTTTTTTTTTACAAAAATCACCAAAGGCCTAAAATGTTTGTATTTTGTATGCCTCTTACAAAAACACTCAGGCTGTCAGTATAGTCTGCAAAGTAAAATAACAGATAATTGTTTCTGTAATTTTCCCAGGAGGGAAGGCAGCATTCATATAAGTTTGCATCGTGCACCAATTACTGATTCTTTCTCAATAGTGTGCAATGCATTTCTCAGGTTTTAGTTTAAATGACCTGTGGACAAGAGAATTTGGTTGTTCAAAGGAGCAATGTCATCTACTCAGTTTGCCTAAGATAAATGGCGTAATTGTTGAACTCCAGTCTAAGCAATTGCCTGGACCTGAAACAGCTCTGTCTGCAATCGTCCAATCATTTCTTTCCTTTCCTTCCTAAACCACATAGCAGGGGTTTTTAAGAAACCAATATGTAGTACTCAGATTGACTTCAGACACCATCCATTCTTTCTGAATTGAATATATTGTTAGCATCCTATTAAATTATTTAAAATTTTTTTTTTATATATATATATATATATATATATACTGTATATATATATATATATATATATATATATATATATAATACTGTCATTCTTTCACACACTTGCTGTACTTAAAGAGACATTGATATACAGATTGACATAGTAATAACATATAAAATGATATATGAATCATAAAACTTTAATACCTTGATCTGATTTCTATACTTTAGAATTGTATAGAATATAAGAACACTGGAAGAATTAAAAAGAAAACAAATTTAAAAAATCTATCATGTATATGAAACATCCTCTATTTTACATGTTAAAAATACTTTGAATGAACAAAAGGTTAAATCTGTTTAAATTGATCATGAAAATAACAATAAATACATAGTTATGCATAACAGATATACAGGGATTGATTTCGCATTGGCTGATAACGACAACCCCCACAGCTCTTCGGGTGGTCAAGGCCATGCCTCTAGAAGCATAAAAAGTTGTTTCAGTGCACTCAAACATCTGTTATTCAAAATAATAATAATAACGGGCAAATTTGTGTGATAATTAAAGAGACATAAAACCCATTTTTTTTTTCTTTCATGATTCAGATAGAGCATACAATTTTAAACAACTTTCCAATTTACTTCTGTTATCAATTTTTCTTCATTTTCTTGTTATCCTTTGTTAAAAAGCTGGGATGTAAGCTCAAGAGTGTGCATGTGTCCATAACAATATATGGCAGCAGTTTTGCAACAATGTTATACATTAGCAGGAGCACTAGATGGTAGCACTATTTCCTGTCATGTAGTGCTTTAGGCATATGCACGCTACCTACCTAGGTATCCCTTCAACAAAGAATAACATGAGAACGAAACAAATTTGATAATAAAAGTAAATTGGAAACTTTTTAAAAATTGTATTATCTAGCTAAATAATGAAATTCAAAATTTGGGGTTTACTGTCCCTTTAACTGACCATAAGCGCTCTGAAAATTAACCAGAGATTAGATCTCTGGTTAATTTTCTAAACGTGCCCCAAATGCCCTCTAAAGTCTATGGGAAATATGTATATATTCATATACATATATATATATAAAAATGCTTCCCATCACTGCACTACTTACCCCCTTTGCTGCATGATGTTCTGATGCCCTCTCTGACAGCATGAGAACGAGGCTCCCATAGAAGCCTATGGAAGCGCGCTCTCATAAGCGCAATGCCTCCTAGCAATGTGAACGTGATTTACTTGTAAAACCAGCGCACATTATCATACGCTGGTATTACAAAGTGGAGCTCTAATATCGCTTGCATGCCTTTAGGTATGATTATGTATATGAAACAACTGTTACTGCTAATTGTAACCACAACCCAATTAAATGGATTGAGCTAGCATGGAAAGCAGACCTCATTATCTTTTCTGTCTAAGTATTTACACAAATTCTCTTCTTTTTTACTGTTTAGTCAAAGGCCAAGTTAGAAAAATCAAAGAATATTTTGGAAGATTTTTTTTTTAAACCTTATTTTATTATAGCACGATAAACAGCACTCAAATTAAAATGTGCGTTTTTATAAATGTTTGAGGGTACCTTGCAGTACTAACAAGACTTGTTAAATCATCTCTCCTGAGCAGACAGCTTTAGACCATCAGAGAGAACAATAGAAAATGAACATTTTAGTACCTCTCTCTCATCATATACTCACTCCAGTTGGTAAAATGGATATTTGGGAACCCATTAAAGGGGAGAATATGTAAGTGTACACTGTTCCTTTTAATGTATTAAACACACCCATTTTTATGGAAATATAAGCTAATACATTTTATGAGTACCTAGTCTAATTCTGTCATCTGTTGTATTATTTATAAATGTTGCTTATAATCATTGCCCCTGACCTTTTTTTTTTATTCATTTGTTTTCCTTTTGTGCTTAATTCCTTGCAGTTTCCACCTACAGACACAAGAGAACTCCCAGAAGTCGGTCGAGAGCCATTGGCAGAGCTGAACAGAAAAAGGCCCATTAAAATGGAAACAGACAAAAAAGAAATATTTTAAAGAACATTTATATTAACAGTGTCAATTTGTTTGTTTTTTTTGTTTTCGCATATAAGGAGTTTATATTCAAGAAAACCCAACCTGTATATAAAAAAAAAATCACCAAAGCAAATTAGGTTTCAGCATTTTTACTAATGGTGAATAAGTACCTTTGTATAGGCTCACGTTGTGCCTTTCTTCAGAGGGTTAAACGATTGGCAGAAACAACCTTACGAAGAATAGAAAGGCTACACTTAAAGCCATAAAGACTATTTTATTTTCCCTTTGTTCTAATTAATTATAATGTGATATTTTTATTATTTAAACTCCAGGCTGGCCGAATTAAAAATATAAATATATTAAAGGTTACAAACACATTGCACGTCAAGGATCTTAAATAAATAATTGTGAATTGTTTGCTGAATGTATCTCAAATATGAGAGGACAAAGGGGTGGGTGGGTGGAAGATTAGGAAGAAAAAAGTTCTGTCCACAAGTGCTTTTACATCTGACAAGAGGCACAAAACTATTAGAATTGGCATCACAGCTCATTCCCACACTGCAAATATCTTTGTCCCTCAGATTATTCATTTTAGTCTTTTTTTTCCCTCCAAATATTTTTTGCTACTGTTATTGTGATGTCACTCTGTTACCATAATGTAAATGATCTAGATTATCTAGTTAATATGGATAAGCCGTATTCCATCTCGAACAAAAGATAATTTATTTTACTAATTATGTTACAAAGACTCATGCTCATACACATTCATGATGTGTTGATCTGAATGGCACGTCCATATACAATTTAATATTTAAATATACTCTGGAATATTTGCACAGAATTATTATGTAATTACTGCACTTATGTAATTATGCACTTAATATTGCTTTAATATAATAGTTTATTGTAAGTTTATTACATTTAATTTGCATTCTTAACTTGAAAGCCACAAGTAATATGCCAGATACTGGCACTGTACGACTCTATTAGGAGTCATTATTAAGTCCACCTATGTAAGGATGGGAAAATATATCTCATCATAGTTATAGCTGGTCTCTATATGACCTTTTAAATTATTTAGGTGTATCTCCCTTGCAGCCATTCATTTCTAAGTCAGTGGTGGTTCTAGGAGGTGATGTGGGTCATGGGTATTAGGAATCCAAACTCATTTCCCAAATTTTAAAGGTGCCAACAGCCATAAATGTGCAAGATAATCCCTTTTTTTACATACCCTTTGCTCTAGCAGGACAAGGAGAGGGGTAAATGCTGGCAAATAGTCATTTTAATGAGAATAAAGTATTAGAAAATAATCCACACATATCTCTCCCACCACCTCAATTACCAACCGATCCATAGGTCTGTGATCTAGAAAAACCCTGCTTTCAATATTCATATTTGCTCAGATCCCCCCCCCCCCCCCCCTCAACAAATTATTTCATAATTGAGACAGAGGGCACAATTTTAAACAACTTTCCAATTTACTTCTATTATCTAATTTGCTTTGTTCTCTTGGTATTCTTTGCTGAAAAGCATACCTAGGTATGCTCAGGAACAGTTATACACTCCTCTGATTTAGCTGATGATGGGTGGCTGAACTTATATCCCTTATGTGGTTGGATCACCTGGTGTGTTCAGCTAGCTCTCAGTAGTGCATTCCTGCACCTTCAACAAAGTATATCAAGAGAATGAAGCAAATCTGATAATAGAATTAAATGCATGCAATGATGCACTTTCTCAATTATGAAAGATGTTGGGTTTCTTTCTTTTCCTTTAATGACAGACCTACTAGGAGGCTCAGATATTTATCAAAAATCAATTTCTACTAATTTAAAAATATATGTATTTTAATCTAATGTGGCTGTATGTGGACAGGCTTGCTGACAGCATGAGATTGATAAGAATCCACCATTACTCTGCTTCCCCTGCATTTTAAGCTGTATCTCTGGTTTTGTAGTATATTCTTACAACCCCCTATTAGGACAGAGAAATACGCTAATCCATGCCCCATCCGCTCTCTCCGGGGACCGTGCAGTGCATGATGTTTCCGTGCACCTATTTATATTAAAAAATATTATTAAAAAATACAAATAATTGGAGCACTAATTTGTTTTATTTTTATTTAAATGAAATTGCAATAGTCTCTTAGACTTCTAAAAGGAGCCTCTGTGTATAATGTTATGTACAACATTTTCTATATTTTTTTGTAAAAAGCAAAACAAATATTTAATAAAACATGTGCATAGAGAGAAGACAGATCTAAGAATGTTTCTAATACCAAAAAAAAAAATACCATTGTGAAATGTGTAAAATAAAAAGCGAACCTGTTGTATTTTATTATTACTGGATCTAAAATGAAATGTCTTTGTGCTATTTGTGGGTACAACATGCTAGTCTGAAGTGTGTGTGAGTGCAGTATGTGTAGTGATGAATGGAATATTGTGCTAC
Organism: Bombina bombina; assembly: GCF_027579735.1. Lineage (NCBI taxonomy): Eukaryota > Metazoa > Chordata > Amphibia > Anura > Bombinatoridae > Bombina > Bombina bombina. Next base: position 638,963,963 of record NC_069504.1, read on the forward strand.
AAAGGTCCAGTGTTCAAGTCATCACTAAATTCCTGCTACAGAAGGTGTTACTTGTTTCTTTCCTGGCCTTAACTAACTCAGGAAAAGTAGGAGGCACTTAAATATTACTGCTTTTAAAATTGGAGTCTGTTAATTTTAAAGGGAAAAGCAGAGAGCAGCTAAAGCAAAAACAGTTTAAAAATAGCTCAATATTAACCTAGAGAAGTTTTTTTCATTCTGCTTCCAGATTGAATCAAAACTTTGGTTGTGTAGCTCACTACACAGTATTTAGTCAAATAAGTATCAATCTCCAGTCTTGTAATGAAAAACTGTAGAGATTTAAAAAACAAAAAAAGATATGCTTGTTTATTAAAGGTTTCATTTTTTTACCCAAGGTAACTATGTGAGATGCTCACAAATCTTTAGAATTGACATCAGTTAAACTTTTTTTAAGCTCCTGAGTAGGAAAGTCACTTGCAAACTTCTGCTCATGATTGACTCACTGGCCGCCTTCTGCTCAGAACCTGCATTGCCTGTGGCTCCCAAGTAAAACTTTACCCTTTTCTTCCAAAATTCATCATTAAATATATAGGGCTAGATTATGTTTGGAGCGCAAACAGTTATGTGCAAGAGAACAGGGGTTTATCACGGGTGTTTGCAGGTGTCGGGTTTTATGCTCGTATTACAAATTGAAAGTAAACGTGATTGCTTGAGCGCAATTGAAGTTGACGCGTTTCCTGTTAGGGCGACCTAAGAGCTCTGGTTAACTGTTTTGCAAAACAAAAAAGTGTCACGAAACACATCAAAAATATATTACAAAGTACAGTTACACTCATAATAACACAATCTTACAAAAATTGTTTTCAAAAAATTGCACAAAAAAGTTATAAGGGCTGAAATAAAAAAAGGCAGGCAAAGGGCTTTAACATAGAGATACATACACATACATGTCTAACGATAGATATGTATGTATATTTGTTTATATGTGTGTACATGTGCATATATGTATTTACAGACATATATACACATATAAATACATATGTACACATAAATAAACATATATATATATATATATATATTATAACAATAAACTATAAGAGAAGAAATAGAACATACAATTCAATGAACTATATGAAAGACAGGGAATCAAGCACTCTTTTATAAGCAAATCAAAAGATTTAATATCTTAACAATGTAGTTTCATCTCTAATCCATATGTCACCAATAATCAAGACATAACATATGTATACCAACACATGACATCAATTTTGTCCCTGAAGGTGTGCACACCTAATCAAAATAGCATAAAATATGCCTAATGTTTATAAATATTCCAAACACATTACACCCTAGCTGCACATGATACCCAAAATAGTATAAGGGCTAATATCAGGCATAGATAGAGCAAAATTACTTACATATAAAGACAAAACCAACATTGAAACACAGCCAATAAATGAAATATCAGTTCCTTTCATCACTAACTTTAATGGAGAACACAAAAACATAGAAAAAATAATCAAGAAACATTGGCATCATGTGAGAGAGGATCCAATCATAGGGGATAAAATCACCCTTAATCCGAAATTTATATACAGGAAATCCAGAAACTTAAAAACATTATTAGCGCCAAGTGAATTTAAAACAAACCCCCCCTAAAAGAACAGGATTTGTTAGGGAATATACTAAAAGGTTTTTACCCTTGCCATTGTTGCAGATCATGCAATTACAGTAATAAAATAAAACAGCACTCTTCCACACAGACGGGTGAAGTATTTCCCATTGTGGATACAGTACGTTGCACCGATAAAGGGGTCATCTATTTAATACAGTGTAGCTGTAAAAAACAGTACCTAGGTGAGACCTCAAGAACACTAAGGGAAAGAATAAGGGAACACCTGTGCATAATAGAAAAGGGAAAGATGGACACACATCTGTATAGCCATTTTAGGGATGTCCACAATAACAGACTTAAAGATCTCTCTTTCTGGGGAATAATGAAAGTTAAGCGTGACTGGAGAGGGGGGAACTATGAGACTTAACTACTCAAAAGAGAGGCTGAGCTAATATACAATATGAAAACCCTATACCCCCTAGGTCTAAACTCAGAACTGGATCTAAGCCCCTATATGTATGATTAAAAATGTCATTCTACTCTACTTTTATCATATTTTTAAACTTAAATATACTGAGCTTAACTATATTTCTTTCACTAGCAATGACCCATTTAATTATCCAAATGTTTATGTTTTTTGTACAAATGGAGAGTGTTACTTAACCTGTTTCAGTATATGTGTATAACACCACTATTGCTTAGAACTAAAGAATACCACCTTAAAGATCCCTAATAAATTGAACTACACACCCACAAGACCATCTGACCAATGAAACACCTATGAGGTGTATATTAAGGAGTTTTAGAAGACAGATGAACACTTCTTGAAAAAGCCCCAGGAAGGGGAGAAACGCGTTGAAGTTGTTCACCTACACCCACCTTTGAGACATTTACTATCACCCTCTATTGGATGCAAAAAGAGGAGTGTTGTTACTTCCCATGAAGAAGAATTCACTATCAGCTGTAAGCCAAGAAGGAGGAACCTACAACCACTGATTCTGAAACAAACAAACCAGTCCAGCTTTCACTGAAAGCAGAGAGTGCGCGGATACCGGAAAAACAGCTGATACGGCTCCACGCTACCTGACAGCTGACACAGCTCCACGCTACTTGACGTGCGGAGACAGATGGAGCCCTCACACCGCTGACGCCAGCGGAGACCCAGCTGGATTACTGAATACACCGCTCTGTGTGATCTGGAAGAGACGGCAATCTGACACAGACCAAATACGGAATAGAGACCGTAAGGACCGATCAGCTCTATTAAACAGACAGCTGCCCTTTTCTCCTCTTCTAACAGCAACGAATTAAGGTACCACTCTCAAATGTGTCTAAGTCTGATCCAATACTCGATGAGCAAGATCAACTACATTTGAGAGTATTAAGATAAGAGACTAAGTTTCGACTGATATATTGGTGGTATACAATACCAACGTGTATGCAAGCAAGACAGGTCATACTATCATCCACAGCCTATATATGTATTTTTTTGCTCTTACGGGACATTTTTCATTGATTCCTATTTTTATTGACTTATTGTTTTCACATGTGTATTTAAACTACTGGACGTCCAGATTTTAAGTGTCGATATACTTGAGTGTTATATTTAAAGTGTTTAGGATTGCATAATTTTCTGCGTATGTATTAAGATATATAAAAATAGGGAACCGTTCTGAAAGCCATTGTACCTCTCTACTGTAATCTGCTTGTTTGAGATAGTCTTTAGAGTTAGGTTTAACTGCCCTGCATACCCTTTCCCTTTTAAATTTAAAATTGTGATTGTGCTTGACCTTTTTCCAGTATAATATTTTAAACATTGTTTTATTTCTACTGTGCTTTGTAATTTTAACAGTATTAAATACTCTTTTATATCTGAACTAGAGTGAGGTATCATTATATAGCAGCCTAAACAAGGTGTATAGAGGACCTTAATATTTTAAACCACTTTTGCTCATATATTTTTTAGAATTATTTTAGAATTTTCTCATCACTATAGATCTTATCCTAGCTGTAAGCGCCAATACTACCTCTTTCTTCTAGCTTCACACCCAAGGGATTTTTTGAGAGGGTCCCTACTTGTATTTGGCTTTAGGTTATAATTAGCGCTGATTCTTCCCCCACTCCAAAACTAATATCAGGCAGATAACAAATGGGATCCAAATGTGATGGAATATTAATAATGAACAGCTAGCACACAGTGGAAAGTAATATCAGCAGTCCCAACTAATGGGCATAATGTTTGAGCGTTATGCATATGATAATATGAATCATTCAGAAAGACCTCTAGCATACTACACCCTACTGTGCTCGGTACCCAAGAAAATACAAGGGATATTTACCGGACAGAAACAATCTTGGGATCTAAGTATGATGAGGTGCCTTATGAGTGGTATACAAATGATCCTATCATAGCAAAAGTTGTAACAGCAGTTGCTTGCAGGTATATACAAACAGATACATGTCAGAAAAGACAAAATTGTTAACAGTTCATACATAGCATATCCAGTATAGTGCAAACAATGTCAAACCAGGCTGACCCTCCACAAAAGGCGGTTATTGCAAAGTTCAGTTATTATCCAGATATAAGCAGATGTAGAAGTTCATAAACTTATCTGAATCCTGGATATGTAATTGTAATCCGCATGAACCGTCTGTACTCTTGCTACAGTATCCGCTCACAGTGCTCGTTCAGTTACACCAGCTGCTGCTCAGTGCGCTCAACACGCCGATATCCACAAGGCATGAACCAACAGCATCATCACTTCCGGGTTAGTCACGTGAGTAGTCCATCCAATGCCTACGATCGTTTCACCCTTTGTGTCAGTTTCAAAGACAAGGCTTCCTCAGGGCAGATGCACCACTGACGATTATACTATTAATAGTTTATCAGTGCAAGATTTTGTATTTATATCAACCATTTGTCCGGTACCCCATCTTCAATACATCCGGCGCGGAGCATCCTCTTCAAACGAAGTCTTCTTCCCGAATGAATGTTTCTTTAAGTGATGTCATCCAAGATATCGTCCCTTGAATTCCGATTGGCTGATAGAATTCTATCAGCCAATCGGAATTAAAGGTGAAAAAATCCAATCAGCCAATAGGATTGAGCTTGCATTCTATTGTCTGATTGGAACAGCCAATAGAATGCAAGCTCAATCCTATTGGCTGATTGCATCAGCCAATAGGATTGTTTCACCTTTAATTCCGATTGGCTGATAGAATTCTATCAGCCAATCGGAATTCAAGGGACGCCATCTTAAAGAAACATTCATTCAGGAAGAAGACTTCGTTTGAAGAGGATGCTCCATGCCAGATATCTTAAAGATGGACCCGCTCCGCATGGATGAAGATTATCAGAATCTGTTTCCAGAAAAAGGAGTGGAACACAACTGCAGTATAAAAATAAATGTATATTTGTTACACCAGACTGTCTGAATCCTCTATTGATGGAAAAGGAATCCTTCAGTCTAGTGGTTCAACATATTTATATATCTTTAGGAATATACTCATTCAGTAGGATACTGAAGGAGGAAGACTTCTAACTAATAATATCACACTCAGATACTATCAGAAGAATGATAAGAAAGGGAAAAGACTCAGGCAACAGTGCGTCTGTACTTGGAGTAGATTAAAGGTAGAAACCCAGAATAATATAACAAACTAATGCACAGTTCAATACTTGGTAGTAAGTTCAAGCTGTATGTGTACATAGGATGATGTTAGCTGAGTAGAGTACCTTGCGAATAATTTGTAAGAGTAGGAATAGTTGCTGTGTACCTTCGTTAATGTCTCAGAGTGGTTTGGCAGAGACCAGAACAGGACCGGAAGTGACGTCAAGCTGCACTCGCAACTCCGCTGCAGATTGCTGACAGGCAGTAGTTCACACAGGGGTATGAGCTGCGGCAATGGAAAAGCAGCGAAAAGTAAACATCAAATAATAAGGTACCTTACCCCACTGATGATAGAGTGACAAGTTCTAAGTAGTTCAAAGTAGCAATTTGTAACAAGTAGAAAGGACTCAGAAATCCTTCCTCCAGCGAAGAGAAAGGTTTTAGCAAACAGGTTGGAAATCCTCACAGGTGTAGTGACTTCAATACTGAGCAGGGAGTGAAAGGAGAGCTGCTCTCTTAAAGAAGGAGGAACGAATCAGAGAATTGTGGGTGTAACTAAGAGGAGAGAGGGTTTGTACAAGGCAGAACCTGACAGAATCCCCCCCTCAAGGACGCTGTTCCACAGCGAGAGGACGAGGCCGGTCAGGATGGCGACGATGATACAAAGAGAGAAGTCTAGGTGATTTGAGATTGGAGAGTGGCTCCCAGGAGTCCTCATCACTGGAATAATTCTTCCACCTCACCAAATACTGAAGAACACCCCTGTAGAACCTGGAGTCCAAAATGGTGTCAACTTCGTACTCATCTGGTGCCAGAGGAAGATTTGTAGGAGGTAGAAGGATCCGTCCATCCCTTGTGGGTGTATAAGGTTTCAACAGCGAAACGTGAAACGTAGGGTGTATCTTCAAGGAGCTGGGGAGGTTCAATCTGACAGCGTTGGCATTGACAACCTTCTGGATAGGGAACGGACCTAAGAAAAGACTGGCCATCTTTTTGGACGGAATTTGTAGTTTCAAGTTTCGAGTGGAAAGCCAGACTATATCACCTATAGCGTAATCGGGAGGTTTACGTCTCCGAAGGTCATAGTAATGTTTCTGGGACTGCTGGGACTTGCGGATGTTCTCCTGTATGTGGTTGAAATTCTCCTGAAGTGAAAAATGGAGATCATCGATGTAAGGTGAATCTGAGGAAGGAAGAGTTGAGAAAGTCAATGTGGGGTGATAAGCATAATTTGCGAAAAAAGGTGTCATCTTGGTAGATGAATTAGATAGATTATTGTAAGCAAATTCTGCCATAGAGAGATATGTCATCCAGTCATTCTGTTGATAGGAACAATAACATCTCAGGAAATGTTCAAGCCATTGGTTCAACCTTTCCTATTGGCCATTCGTTTGCGGATGAAAAGCTGTGGTAAAGCGATGTTCCATTTTGGTCAATTCACATAATTTGCTCCAAAATTTTGAGGTGAATTGCGTACCCCTATCAGTCGTTAAGATGGAAGGAATCCCGTGCAATTTGATGATGTGGTCTATGAAAAGGGTAGCGGTTTCAGAGGAAGTAGGGAGTTTATGGAAAGGAATGAAATGTGCCATTTTAGTGAATAAATCAATGACAACGAGTATAGTCGTTTGTCCTTTTGATGGTGGTAAGTCTACTATGAAATCCATGGACACATGATGCCAAGGCATGTTGGGAATTGGTAATGGCATAAGCAAACCAAAAGGTGGTTTTCTTTCGGGTTTACAGGTGATACAAGTCCTGCAACTGGCAATGTATTCTGAAATGGTGGATTTCATGAGTGGCCACCAGTAAGTCCGAGAGACAAGATCAAGAGTTCGTTGGACACCTGGGTGTCCTGCTAAGGGAATGTCATGGCAGGACTGTATAACGTTTGTCCTCAAGGAAGGTGGTAAAAAAAATTTCTCTCCATGGTAATAGATACCATTAGTCTTGATCAAAGTAGGTTCAGGAGGAGTTGATTGTTCATTGCAGTAATTCTGAAGATCAGTCAAAAAAGGGGTAGTGAGACCTATGAAGCAATTTGGAGAGACAATGTCCTTTCTGGTGGATAGATTTACAGACCGTTCAGGTAGACAAGATAAAGCATCAGCTTTGATGTTCTTATTAGCTGGTCTGTAAATGATAACAAAATTGAAGCGGTCGAAGTACAGGCTCCAACGAACCTGTCTAGCAGATAAAGTTTTATTAGACTGAAGATATTGAAGGTTCTTGTGATCTATAAATATATTGATTGGTAGAGTAGTGCCTTCCAGGAGATGTCTCCAATGTTCAAGAGAGCGTCGGATGGCCAACAACTCCTTGTCACCAATGGCATAATTCTGTTCGGCAGGTAACATAAGTTTGGAGAAGTATGAAATTGGATGGAGAGGATCAGTTTGAGATTTTTGTTGAGAGAGAACGGCTCCAATGGCAAAATCTGAAGAGTCAACTTCCAGGGTGTATTGGTAAGAAGGATTAGGAAATTGAAGAATTGGCGCAGAGGTGAATCTGGATTTTAGATAATGGAAAGCTTGTTTAGCTTTTAAACCCCATGAGAAAGATGTTGTAGACCCAGTTAAAACCGTGAGAGGTTTCACTATTTTAGAAAATCCCTTAATAAATTTCCTATAATAGTTTGAAAACCCAAGGAAGCGTTGGAGGTCTTTTTTGGTCTTAGGTTCAGGCCAATCCAGAACAGCTTCAACTTTTTCTTTCTGCATTTGAATTCCAGATGGGGATATATCATATCCTAGAAAAGAAACCTGGGTTGTATGAAAATTACATTTCTCCAGTTTAGCGTAGAGTTTATGTGCTCTGAGACGTGCAAGGACCTGTCTGACATGCCTCACATGATCTTCATGAGTTCTGGAATAGATGAGTATATCGTCCAGATAAATAACAAGACATATATCCAGGAGATCACGGAAGACATCGTTGATGAAGAACTGAAAAGTGGCAGGGGCATTGCAAAGGCCAAACGGCATTACAAGATATTCGAATAGACCGTACCTGGTCCTAAATGCCGTTAGCCACTCGTGTCCCTCTTTGATCCTGATCAGATTATAAGCCCCTCTTAAGTCGAGCTTAGTGAAAATGGTAGCCTCTGAAAGTTTCTCGATCATCTCTGGTATGAGAGGCAGGGGGTAACGGTTTTTGATCGTGCATTTGTTCAGTTCACGATAATCAATGATTGGCCTGAGACTGGAATCTTTGTTACGAACAAAGAAGAACCCAGCGCCAGCAGGGGAGGTTGAAGGCCTAATAAAACCTTTTTTTAAGTTGTCGTCAAGATACACTTTAAGATGTTCCAGTTCAGGAGTGCTTAAGGGGTATAGGTGACCAAAGGGTATACGGGCACCTGGTTGAAGATCTATGGGGCAATCATATGCCCTATGAGGTGGCAGATTCTCTGCTTCAACCTTACTAAAAACATCCTTAAATTCAGAATACTGAGGAGGTAACCCCTCAGAATCAGTAGTCGAGTGTAACAAAAGAGGACTAGGAAAACATGTATCTCTGCAATAAGTGGAACAAAACTTTATTTGAAAAGGGTGCCAAACTATAGTGGGGTTGTGAAGTTGTAGCCACTTTAACCCTAAAACCAAACAAAAATGAGGTGAAGGTAGTACATCAAAAGAAATTAACTCAAAATGTCCAGCTATATTGAGCATTACAGGTATAGTCTCATGAGTTATTGGGCCAGAACACATAAATGAACCATCTATGACTCTGATAGGTATTGGAGTGGACTTTTTAATGAGAGGAATGTTCTTCTTGAGACAGAAGTCATGGTCCATGTAGTTCCCTGAAGCGCCGGAGTCAATAATAGCATCATTGATCCTCAGAAGACTTTGTTCCAGCTGTAGGGAGACAGACAGAGTACAATAAGAAGGTTGTATCAGAGAGAGAAAGGATGTATACAAATTAGAGGACTTACATTTCTTGTTCTTCAGGAGAAGAGAACAATCCTGGACACTGTGGGTCGGATTGGCGCTGTACATACATAGATTCTTTATGCGTCTGCGTTGTTTCTCTTCCTGAGAGAGGGGGCCTCTAAGAAAGCCGATCTCCATAGGTTCTACAGAGGGTTTTGTAGAAGTAACAGTGGTTGAGGCGGTGGAGCTGTAAGAGGTCTTGGGTTTTGGATCTGTGGCATAATTCTCTGCCTTCCTTTCACGTAATCGTCGGTCTATCTGAACAGCCATTTTCATGAATGCTTCAAGAGTTGTAGGTAGTTCAATATAACTCTCAGTTTGGTTACCTTTAATAGCAATAGAATCTGTAATAACCTTTCTTAGGGCAGCATTTTCAATCTGTAAATCATGGAGGCCCTGTGCAAGCTGATCAACTTTTTGAGTAAGGTTATATACTATTTGCCATAGTTAATTAGGGCTCAGTATTATATCAGAATCTGTTTCCAGAAAAAGGAGTGGAACACAACTGCAGTATAAAAATAAATGTATATTTGTTACACCAGACTGTCTGAATCCTCTATTGATGGAAAAGGAATCCTTCAGTCTAGTGGTTCAACATATTTATATATCTTTAGGAATATACTCATTCAGTAGGATACTGAAGGAGGAAGACTTCTAACTAATAATATCACACTCAGATACTATCAGAAGAATGATAAGAAAGGGAAAAGACTCAGGCAACATTGCGTCTGTACTTGGAGTAGATTAAAGGTAGAAACCCAGAATAATATAACAAACTAATGCACAGTTTAATACTTGGTAGTAAGTTCAAGCTGTATGTGTACATAGGATGATGTTAGCTGAGTAGAGTACCTTGCGAATAATTTGTAAGAGTAGGAATAGTTGCTGTGTACCTTCGTTAATGTCTCAGAGGGGTTTGGCAGAGACCGGAACAGGACCGGAAGTGACGTCACGCTGCACTCGCAACTCCGCTGCAGATTGCTGACAGGCAGTAGTTCACACAGGGGTATGAGCTGCGGCAATGGAAAAGCAGCGAAAAGTAAACATCAAATAATAAGGTACCTTACCCCACTGATGATAGAGTGACAAGTTCTAAGTAGTTCAAAGTAGCAATTTGTAACAAGTAGAAAGGGCTCAGAAATCCTTCCTCCAGCGAAGAGAAAGGTTTTAGCAAACAGGTTGGAAATCCTCACAGGTGTAGTGACTTCAATACTGAGCAGGGAGTGAAAGGAGAGCTGCTCTCTTAAAGAAGGAGGAACGAATCAGAGAATTGTGGGTGTAACTAAGAGGAGAGAGGGTTTGTACAAGGCAGAACCTGACAAAGATAGAAGATGCCGTCTGGATGAAGACTTCTGCCCGTCTGGAGGACCACTTCTGCCAGCTTGGATGAAGACTTTTCCCGGCTTTGTTGAGGACTTCTTGTCGCTTTGTTGAGGACTTCTCCCGGCTTCGTTGAGGATGGATGTCCGGTCTTCAAAACTGTAAGTGGATCTTCGGGGGTTAGTGTTAGGTTTTTTTAAGGTTTAATTGGGTGGGTTTTATTTTTAGGTTAGGGTTTGGGCAGTAATAGAGCTAAATGCCCTTTTAATGGCAATGCCCATCCAAATGCCCTTTTAAGGGCAATGTGGAGCTTAGTTTTTTTTAGTTAGGATTTTGTTTGGGGGGGTTGGTTGTGTGGGTGGTGGGTTTTACTGTTGGGGGGGTTGTTTGTATTTTTTTACAGGTAAAAGAGCTGATTTCTTTGGGGCAATGCCCCGCAAAAGGCCCTTTTAAGGACTATTGGTAGTTTAGTTTAGGCTAGGGTTTTTTTTATTTTGAGGGGGCTTTTTTTATTTTGATAGGAGTATAAGTTAGGTGTAATTAGTTTAAATATCTGATGATTTGTTTTTTATTTTGTGTAATTTAGTGTTTGGGTTTTTTTTAATTTAGGTAATTGTATTTAATTTATGTAATTTATTTTATTGTAGTGTAATGTTAGGTGGTAGTGTAACTCAGGTTAGGTTTTATTTTACAGGTAAATTTGTATTTATTTTAGCTAGGTAGTTAGTAAATAGTTAATAACTATTTAGTAACTATTCTACCTAGTTAAAATAAATACAAATTTGCCTGTAAAATAAAAATAAACCCTAAGCTAGCTACAATGTAACTATTAGTTATATTGTAGCTATTTTAGGGATTATTTTATAGGTATTTAGTTTTAAATAGGAATTATTTAGGTAATGATAGTAGGTTTTATTTAGATTTAATTGCATTATATTTAAGTTAGGGGGTGTTAGGGTTAGACTTAGGTTTAGGGGTTAATAAATTTAGTATAGTGCTGGCGACGTTGGGGGCGGAAGATTAGGGGTTAATAAATGTAGGTAGGTGGCGACGATGTTAGGGGCGGCAGATTAAGGGTTAATAATATTTAACTAGTGTTTGCGATGCTGGAGTGTGGCGGTTTAGGGGTTAATATGCTTATTATAGTGGCGGCAACGTTGTGGGAGGCAGATTAGGGGTTAATAAGTGTAGGTAGGTTGCAGCGACATTGGGACGGGAGATTAGGGGTTAATAAGTATAATGTAGGTGTCGGTGATGTTGGGGGCAGCAGATTAGGGGTTAATAAGTATAATGTAGGTGTCGGCGATGTCCGGAGGGGAAGATTAGGAGTTAATAAATATAATGTAGGTGTCAGCGATGTCTGGGGCGGCAGATTAGGGGTTAATAAGTGTAAGATTAGGGGTGTTTAGACTCAGGGTTCATGTAAGGGTGTTAGGTGTAAACATAAATTTAGTTTCCCCATAGGAATCAATGGGGCTGCATTACAGAGCTTTACGCTGCTTTATTGCAGGTGTTAGGCTTTTTTTCAGCCGGCTCTCCCCATTGATGTCTATGGGGAAATCGTGCACGAGCACCTAAAACCAGCTCACCGCTGACTTAAGCAGCGCTGGTATTGGAGTGCGGTATGGAGCACAATTTTGCTCTACGCTCACTTCTTGCCTAGTAACGCCGGGTTTAGGAAAATCTGTAATACCAGCGCTGTAGGTAAGTGAGCGGTGACAATAACGTGCAACTTAGCACCGCACCTCTCATAACGCAAAACTCGTAATCTTGCCGTACATTAATTAAAGCTTTTATAGTTAACATAATATCATTAGCTATAAACCAGGATATCCGCTGACGAATAACTGTCCTGTTTAAGGCCTTAACTAGATGATCATTTCAATTTAAAACAGATTCCAAGTTAAAAATACCAATATCAAAGTCTCATTTGTATTGCTTTGCTTCTGGCTGTTTTAACATCATAAATGGATACTGTAATGTAAGTTTTCCCCCCTAATGTATACCCATGACTTGTTATACCAGGTGCATAGTATTAAATGTATTGGAAATTGCTTGTTTAGGTTTATTCTTAGAATGGAAATAGATGGTTTTGTTCACTGAAACCACCACCCATAATGCTAATTTCAGCACCTAAGTATTGGCCTTTCTGTATAGAGCGAGGTAGATCTGAATATTCGCTATTCCTAGATGCTCAGCCTATTTAAGTGGGAATGTTCTTGAGAACAATGGGTTGCGGTTTCAATGAGCAAAACCAAATATTTTAAATACAAAAATAAAGCTAAAATGGTAGTGTACAAGATATTTAATTACTGGGAACACAGTAAGGGTACAACAAGTTTTAAAATACAGTGTCCCTTTACCAGTATATTTAACAGTATCAGGTTTTATTTGATTGCCCAACACAAATAACTTAACAAAATTATTTTTGCTATCAAGTTTGATGGCTATCAATGTCAAATCCATAGCTGAATGTTTTTTTAGAACTTTGCTGAATTATTAATATTACCAATGCCTTCTATATGAATATCAACAAAAGTTTTTTTAAATTAATAGACATTAATACCAAAGCTTAAAATTACATAACATTGGTTGATAATACATAATAGTTTAGGTAATCATTTTACAATTCTACACAGATATTTAAACATAGTTATTCCCCTTTTTAATCCCCCTTGTTGAATGCAGAACACTCTTGATGCAGGGTAAGTTGTGTGTGCAATTTGTTGGTTGCTGGGCACAATGCTAGGTAGGGTTACACAGTCCTCCCTAAAATTCTACACCCACTCTTGATCCCAACATGCATATTTTTCACAACTCAGCAGTCATTTTACCCCTTGGCTGCTAATAACTTACAAATAAGTTATTTTACCTCTTTTGTTGACAGTAGCACATGTAAACAGAAGTGATTTGACCCCCTTGATGGTTTCTCGCTTCTTTCTGCTCAAAACTTGTAGTGTGTTGAGGCATAGGAGGTCTTTTACATTTAGCTGACACTCAGAGGGGCCGATTTATCAATGTCTGGCAGACATGATCCGCTGTAGTGTATCATGTGCGCCAGACATCGCTGAATGCCGACAGCATTTAACATTGCACAAGCAGTTCTGGTAAACTGCTTGTGCAATGCCGCCCCCTGCAGATTCGCGGCCATTCAGCCGCTAGCAGGGGGTGTCAATCAACCCGATCATATTCGATTGGGTGGATTGATGTCCGCAGCCTCAGAGCTACATGTGTCACTTTTCACTTGTTTTGGGGACCCCAGGAAAAAAAATGAATTAAGAATTTGTGCCATTTACTTTTAAACAATGACTACAAATTATGCCTGTTATCGCGGATAGACTTTAAAAAGTTCTGGATCCCATAATACTCTCGGGCATTATGGGGGGTAGAAATGTGGCTAGAAATATACGTAAAGCATTATTAGTCTTAGATTATTTGAAAAACAAAATTCCCCCCCAAAAAATCTCATCATAAAATTGATCTAGCACTTTTAACAAATGACACAGAAAATGTGTTCAATTCGATAGTCTGGGATTACCTATTCACGGCATTAGATCATTTTGGTTTGACAGGTCATTTCAACAATTTTATTTGTATAATCTATAGAAATTACTCCTCTTCAATTTTGGTAAATCGTCTATTATCTCCTAACTTATATCTCGAGATAGGAACAAGACAAGGTTGTCCCCTGTTCCACTTAATTTTTAATCTTGCTATCGAACCATTAGCTATATTGCCAAGACAGGAGATGAAGTAATACCAAACATAGTATACCACAGTTTTTACTTATAGCACATGAATTTAGTTCAATCTCAGGCTATACGATTAATTTAAAAAAGTCAGAGATCTTATGGATTAATAAAATATCAGAAAACTCACAGAATCTTCCATTTAAAGTTATGGAACAGATTAAATATTTGGGAATTATACTATCTATAAATTCAAATCAATGGTATGAATTAAACTAGTTTCCTTCATAAATGTCATGTTGATCTCTTAAAATGGATATCTCTACCCATATCCTTATCTGCTCAAATTATGTTAATTAAAACAATAATCTTCCCACAACTCTACAACATTAAATTACATAATTTACCACTGTTTATTTATAATCAGAATATAAGGTTCTTCCATAAGACATGTACAAAATGTATATGGCAAGGGAAGAAACCAAGAATACCTATCCTGAAATTGTCACTGCATATACATCATGACGGCCTATCATTTCTGAACATTAGGTTTAACAATTTATCCACCATGATGAAAGTCGCTCTAGACTGTCTTACAGATACCGAACATATAGCTTTCAACATGCTGGAAACAAAATTAGTATCACCATTTTCATTAAAAGCTTTATTACATTACCCATCATCTAAGCTTCCAGCTAACGTTGTTAATTTTTGTACACTGAGAAATATAATCCTGACGTGACAGAAAAATTGTACAATTTTTCAAATTAATTTCAGAATATCACAGTATCTCCTAATTTTAGGTAATCCTGAATTTGCACCGGTCAAATAAATGGAAAAACAAATGTCTAAAATATCTGAATCAAATTTATGACCAAAACAATTAAATCATTTGACAGATTGAGAATAGATTTTACGTTATCTAGAACTGCATATTTGCAATTAAGGCACTTATATAATTCCCTCCAGACTGAATGTGGCCTGGTATGGAATTTAGGATAATTAGATAAAGCAATTAAGTTTAATAATTTAGGCCTTTGGTCTCTAGATATTTTATATAATAACTTAACCACTTACTATGGACAGCCACACTTAAATAATTAACGGCTAGATTACGAGTTTTGCCTTATGAGCAGCTCGGTACTAACTTGCAAGTTATTGTCACCGCTCACCTCCCTATAGCGCTGCTATCACAGGTTTGCAAAAACCCAGCGTTAGCAGGCAATATGTCAGCGTTGAGCAAAATTGAGCTCCATACGGCACCCAACTTCGCCACCCGACTTCGCCGCCACCTACCTACACTTATTAACCCCTAATCTGCCGCCCCCAATGTTGCCGCCACTATACTAAAGTTATTAACCCCTAACCCTAAGTCTAACCCTAACCCTAACGTAACCCTAACCTTAACACCACTAACTTTAACATAATTAAAATAAATCTAAATAAAAATTACTATTAATACCTAAATAATTCCTATTTAAAGCTAAATACTTACCTGTAAAATAAAACCTAAGCTAGCTACAATATAACTAATAGTTACATTGTAGCTATCTTAGGTTTTATTTTTATTTCACAGCTAAGTTTGTATTTATTTTAACTAGGTAGACTAGTTAATAAATAATTATTAACTATTTACTAACTACCTAGTTAAAATAAATACAAATGTACCTGTAAAATAAAACCCAACCTGTCTTACACTAACACCTAACCTTACACTACAATTAAATCAATTACATTAATTAAATACAATTAGCTAATTACACCTAATCTAATAGCCCTATCAAAATAAAAAAGTCCCCCCAAAATAAAAAAAAACCTAGCCTAAACTAAACTGCCAATAGCCCTTAAAAGGGCCTTTTGCGGGGCATTGCCCCAAAGAAATCAGTATTTAGTTTTAAATAGTAATTATTTAGGTATTAATTGTAATTTTTATTTAGATTTATTTTAATTATGTTAAAGTTAGTGGGTGTTAGTGTTAGGGTTAGACTTAGGGTTAGGTATAACTTTAGTATAGTGGCTGTGATTTTGGGGGCAGCAGATTAGGGGTTAATAACAGTAATGTAGGTTGCGGCGATGTTAGTGACAGCAGATTAGGGGTTAATAATATTTAACTAGTGTTTGCGATGCGGGAGTATGGCGGTTTAGGGGTTAATATGTTTATTATAGTGGCGGCGATGTCCGGAGCGGCAGATCAGGGGTTAATAATTTTATTTTAGTGTTTGTGATGCGGGAGGGCCTCGGTTTAGGGGTTAATAGGTAGTTTATGGGTGTTAGTGTACTTTTTAGCACTTTACCGGCGCTATGGAAGTCCCATTGAAAAAGGACTTTTTGAAAGCTGCGGTAGTTACGTTGTGTTATGGCCAAAAAAGTGTGCGGGACAGATATACCTGCAAAACTCGTAATACCAGCGGTAGTGAAAAAGCAGCGTTATGAAGCTTTTTCACTCATAACGCAAAACTCGTAATCTAGCCGTAAGTATTTAAATGATCTCATTATTTTCTGATATAACACCAGAGATAATAAAGCATAGCATAGCATTACTCTTATGGAAAAAACATGAGTTAGATTAGGTTGGAGAGAATCTCATTTTAAACTTTATTAATCAAATATACATTACACCTTCCACAGTTTCTAAATGGTATATAGGAAGTAATATAAATTGTTTTAGATGTCATTTTTTACATGCTGACCTATTGTATTGTTTGTGGTTGTGTCCAAAGATTTTTTAAGTTTGGCAGAAAATCAATTTTTGGCTAAATAAATACTTAGATAATGATTGTTCTTTACTTCCTATTAATGTAATTTTTTTATATAAGCATTATGAGATTCAGAGAAATTTCAAGTTAATTAATCCAGTTATATTAATCGGTTGAAATTTGCTTTTTAAAAGATGGAAATCTACGTGTGTTCCTAGTATGATAGAATTGATATGAACCATACATAACCAAATTATCATGGAGTAATATGATCTTAGAATTTTTACAGATAAGCAATTAGTTTTTTTTTCTAAATGGTTTAATGTTATAAGATTTCTTCCCGATAACTGTACAAAAACAAATTATCCGTCCGTTTCACAAATCTGTATTTTTTTTCTGACAAATAAACAATAGTAATTTTCCAGCCATCTGGTTAAGAAATTAGATCAGGGATCAATGGTGGATATTGGAGAAGAATTTGTGTCATAGTTTCTGGTGGATGAAAAAAAAGGGGGCAACAGCTCAAAAGACCCCTCTGGAGGCGAGAACAGCAGACTGAGGGTACCCTAAAACCTTACCTAAATCTGCCCCTGACCCACTAGCCTTTTTTTTAGCATATATACTGTATAATTATTTATATGTATAAATGTTATTCATTTATTTGCAGTTCTTATGGCTTCCAACATTTTAAAGGGATATGAAACCCAACAATGTTATTTTGTGATTCAGATAGAGCATACAATGTTTAAAATTTTCCTATTAAGTTCTATTGTCAAATTTGTTTTGCTCCCATGATATTCTGTGTTGAAGAGATACCTAGGTGGGCGTCTGGTGCACTACATGATAGGAAACAGTGCTGCCATCTAGTGCTCTGCAAATGGATTCTTGTAAAACTGCTACTATAAAGTGCTCCAAACACATGCACACTTTTGAGCTTACATCCCTGCTTTTCAATAAAATATACCTAGACAATGAAGGAAACTGGAAAATAAAAGTAAACTAGTAAGTGAATCATAAATTATAAAAGAAAAATATGGGGTTTCATGTGACTTTAATCTGAATTACCATGTCTTGGGAAGTTGTCCATGACTGCCCTAAACTATAACGTGTTTTACCCTTTTTTTGATAAATAAAAAAAAGATGACAAATAAGAGTAGCAGCATTCATAAAATAATTTTCTGTGTCAAGAGTAATATATGATGGGCCCCATCACAAGTAGCGCCTAATGATAGTGCGGATTACAATAAGCAGTTTTGCTGTTCCGTGCTATCATTAGCGTGCAACTTGATACTACAAATCCCATTTACCAGAGATGGGTTAGCGGAACTTAGTGCAGCCAATATTGCTCTAGCATAACCTATAACTTCAATGGATATCACGATTGCGCTAAATAGCACTGATATTACAAGTTGAAAGATTTACGCCTAGATTTAGAGTTTGGCGTTAGCCGTCAAAACCAGCGTTAGGAGCTCCTAACGCTGGTTTTGGGCTACCGCTGGTATTTAGAGTCAGTCAGGAAAGGGTCTAACGCTCACTTTCCAGCCACAACATTTCCATCCCGCAGATCCCCCTACGCCATTTGTATATCCTATCTTTTCAATGGGATCTTTCTAACGCTGGTATTTAGAGTCTTGGCTGAAGTGAGCGTTAGAAATCTAACGACAAGACTCCAGCCGCAGCAAAGAGCCAGGAGTTAAGAGCTTTCTGGGCTAACGCCGGTTCATAAAGCTCTTAACTACTGTGCTCTAAAGTACACTAACACCCATAAACTACCTATGTACCCCTAAACCGAGGCCCCCCCACATCGCCGCCACTATAATAAAAATTTTTAACCCCTAATCTGCAGACCGCACACCGCCGCAAGCTACGTTATCCCTATGTACCCCTAATCTGCTGCCCCTAACACTGCCAACACCTACATAATATTTATTAACCCCTAATCTGCCGCCCCCAATGTCGCCGCCACCTACCTACACTTATTAACCCCTAATCTGCCGACCGGACCTCACCGCTACTATAATAAAGTTATTAACCCCTAATCCGCCTCACTCCCGCCTCACTAACCCTATAATAAATAGTATTAACCCCCTAATCTGCCCTCCCCTAATCTGCCCTCCCTAACATCACCGACACCTAACTTCAAGTATTAACCCCTAATCTGCCGACCGGACCTCGCCGCTACTATAATAAATTTATTAACCCCTGAAGCTAAGTCTAACCCTAACACTAACACCCCCCTAAGTTAAATATAATTATTATCTAACAAAATAAATTAACTCTTATTAAATAAATTAATCCTATTTAAAGCTAAATACTTACCTGTAAAATAAACCCTAATATAGCTACAATATAAATTATAATTATTTAGTAGCTATTTTAGGATTTATATTTATTTTACAGGCAACTTTGTATTTATTTTAACCAGGTACAATAGCTATTAAATAGTTATTAACTATTTAATAACTACCTAGTTAAAATAAGTACAAAATTACCTATAAAATAAATCCTAACCTAAGTTACAATTAAACCTAACACTACACTATCAATAAATAAATTAATTAACCCCTTAAGGACACAGCCATTTTTCAATTTCTTTCCCTTAAGGACCAGGGCTATTTTTACATTTCTGCGGTGTTTGTGTTTAGCTGTAATTTTCCTCTTACTCATTTACTGTACCCACACATATTATATACCGTTTTTCTCGCCATTAAATGGACTTTCTAAAGATACCATTATTTTCATCATATCTTATAATTTACTATAAAAAAATTTATAAAATATGAGGAAAAAATGGAAAAAAACACACTTTTTCTAACTTTGACCCCCAAAATCTGTTACACATCTACAACCACCAAAAAACACCCATGCTAAATAGTTTCTAAATTTTGTCCTGAGTTTAGAAATACCCAATATTTACATGTTCTTTGCGTTTTTCGCAAGTTATAGGGCAATAAGTACAAGTAGCACTTTGCTATTTCCAAACCACTTTTTTTCAAAATTAGCGCTAGTTACATTGGGACACTGATATTTTTCAGGAATCCCTGAATATCCCTTGACATGTATATATATTTTTTTAGAAGACATCCCAAAGTAATGATCTAGGCCCATTTTGGTATATTTCATGCCACCATTTCACCGCCAAATGAGATCAAATAAAGAAAAAATTCACTTTTTCATAATTTTTTTTCACAAACTTTAGGTTTCTCACTGAAATTATTTGCAAACAACTTGTGCAATTATGGCATAAATGGTTGTAAACGCTTCTCTGGGATCCCCTTTGTTCATAAATAGCAGACATATATGGCTTTGGCATTGCTTTTTGGTAATTAGAAGGCCGCTAAATGCCTCTGCGCACCACACATGTATTATGCCCAGCAGTGAAGGGGTTAATTAGGGAGCATGTAGGGAGCTTCTAGGGTTAATTTTAGCTTTAGTGTAGTGTAGTAGACAACCCCAAGTATTGATCTAGGCCCATCTTGGTATATTTCATGCCACCATGTCACCGCCAAATGCGATCAAATAAAAAAAAATGTTAAATTTTTTTACAATTTTAGGTTTCTCACTGAAATTATTTACAAACAACTTGTGCAATTATGACATAAATGGTTGTAAATGCTTCTCTGGGATCCCCTTTGTTCAGAAATAGCAGACATATATGGCTTTTGTGTTGCTTTTTGGTAATTAGAAGGCTGCTAAATGCTGCTGCGCATCACACGTGTATTATGCCCAGCAGTGCAGGGGTTAATTAGATAGCTTGTAGGGAGCTTGCAGGGTTAATTTTAGCTTTAGTGTAGAGATCAGCCTCCCACCTGAAAGATCCCACCCCCTGATCCCTCCCAAACATCTCTCTTCCCTCCCCCACCCCACAATTGTCCCCGCCATCTTAAGTACTGGCAGAAACTCTGCCAGTACTAAAATAAAAGGCTTTTTTTTTTTTTTTATGAATTTTTTTTTAAAAAAAAATATATGTTTAGCTGTGATGGACCCCCCCCTTAGCCCCTAACCTCTCTGATCCCCCCCAAACAGCTCTATAACACTTGCCCACATCCTATTTGCTGCCATCTTGGGTACTGGCAGCTGTCTGCCAGTACCCAATTTGCCTCCAAAAAATGTTTATTTTTATTTTTTTTCATGTAATTAAATGTTTTCTGTAGTGTAGCTGCCCCCCCTAATACCCTCCTCCCTCTCCCCCTCCCAGATCCTTTTGAAAATTATTTCCCCCCCTCCCTCTCCCTCTCTCCCCCCCTCCCTCTCCCTCTCTCCCATTCATAAATTCATTGGTGGCAGTGGCTGTTACGCGATTGCGCGCACATATGCGCGCGCACGCGCGCTCCCTGCAGGCCCCCGCACGCTCCCGGCACCCGGCGTGCACATTGCACATTCAGGAACCGGATGCCGGGTAGCGATGGGCCGCCCACCCGCCTCCCTGAAGCTGCTCCCACCCACCAACGATCGGGCCCATCGCAACCGGTGCAGAGAGGGCCACAGAGTGGCTCTCTCTGCATCGGTTTGGGAAAAAAGGTATTGCAGTGATGCCTCAATGTTGAGGCATCACAGCAATACCTTGAAAGCGGCTGGAAGCGATCAGGATCGCTTCCAGCCGCTTTAAACCCTGATGTCGTACAGGGTACGTCGCTGGTCTTTAAAGACCAGGTTGTGTGCGACGTACCCTGTACGACATGTGTCGTTAAGGGGTTAAACTACCTACAAATATCTACAATTAAACCTAACACTACACTATCAATAAATAAATTAAATACAAATAAATACACTAACTAAAGTACAAAAAATAAAAAAGAACTAAGTTACAAAAAATAAAAAAAGAACTATTTACAATATAAATAAAATAAATATATAAATAAATATAAATAAAAATAAATATAAATATTTACAAACATTATAAAAATATTACAACAATTTTAAGCTAATTACACCTACTCTAAGACCCCTAATAAAATAACAAAGCCCCCAAAATAAAAAAATGCCCTACCCTATTCTAAAATTAAAATAGAAAAGCTCTTTTACCTTACCAGCCCTTAAAAGGGCCTTTTGCGGGGCATGCCCCAAAGAATTCAGCTCTTTTGCCTAGAAAAAAAAACATACAATACCCCCCCTCCCAACATTACAACCCACCACCCACATACTCCTAATCCAACCCAAACCCCCCTTAAATAAACCTAACACTAAGCCCCTGAAGATCTTCCTACCTTGTCTTCACCACGCCAGGTATCACCGATCGGTCCAGAGGAGGCTCCGAAGTCTTCATCCAAGCCCAAGCGGGGGCTGAAGAGATCCATCATCGGGCTGAAGAGGTCCATCATCGGGCTGAAGTCTTGATCCAAGCGGCGACTGAAGAGGTCCATCATCGGGCTGAAGTCTTGATCCAAGCAGCGGCGGAAGAGGTCCATCATCGGGCTGAAGTCTTGATCCAAGCGGGCGCTGAAGAGGTCCATCATCGGGCTGAAGTCTTCTATCAAGCGGCATCTTCAATCTTCTTTCTTCCTGAGCCATCTTCTTCCAGCCGACGCGGATCCATCCTCTTCACCAACGCCTACTCGCCGAATGACGGTTCCTTTAAATGACGTCATTCAAGATGGCGTCCCTCGAATTCCAATTGGCTGATAGGATTCTATCAGCCAATCGGAATTAAGGTAGGAAAATTCTGATTGGCTGATGGAATCAACCAATCAGATTTAAGTTCAATCCGATTGGCTGATCCAATCAGCCAATCAGATTGAGCTCGCATTCTATTGGCTCTCTTCTTGACCCAGTGCAATCTGTATTTCATCCCCATCACTCTACAGAGACAGCTATTGTCAAGGTTACCAATGACCTACTTACAGCAAAATCCAAAGGCCACTTCTCTCTGTTTATCCTCCTTGACCTGTCTGCAGCCTTTGACACTGTTGACCACCCTCTTCTGCTCCTCCAAACTTTCCAATCCTTCGGCATCTGCAACACAGCTCTCTCGTGGTTCTCTTCCTATCTGACTAACCGTACATTTAGTGTAGCCTTCTCCGGAGCATCCTCTGCCCCATTACCACTTTCTGTTGGGGTACCTCAAGGCTCTGTCCTCGGTCCCCTTCTCTTTTCAATCTACATGTCATCATTAGGTTCCTTAATAAAGTCCCATGGGTTTCAATATCATTTGTATGCCGATGACACCCAAATCTACCTCACTGCACCAGACCTACCTCCTTCCTTACTAATCAGTGTCACTAACTGTCTTTCTCACATCTCATCTTGGATGTCCTCTTACTACCTTAAGCTAAATCTCTCCAAAACTGAACTCCTTATCTTTCCCCCTTCTTCCAATGCCTCCACCCCAAAATTTCTATAACTGTTGATAATTCCATCATTACCCCTACCCCGCATGCCTGATGTCTTGGAGTCACACTTGACTCAGATCTTTCCTTCACTCCTCACATTCAGTCCTTGGCTAAAGCCTGCCGCTTCAACCTTAAAAACATCTCTAAAATTAGACATTTCCTTACACAAGATACAACTAAGATTTGAATCCACTCTCTCATCCTTTCCCGCCTCGACTACTGCAACTCCGTCCTCTATGGTCTACCTAGCTGCCGCATAGCTCCTTTTCAATCCATTAGGAATGCCTCTGCCAGGTTCATCTTCCTTACTCTCGCTCTTCATCTGCTGCACCTCTCTGCCAATACCTTCACTGGCTTCCTCTTGCCTCTAGGATTAAACATAAAATCCTCACTCTGTCATACAAAGCTCTCAACTGCACTGCTCTCCCCTACATTTCAGAACTTGTCTCCAGATACTCTCCCTCCCGTCCCCTTTGATCAGCTCAGGATCTCCTCCTCTCCTCCTCTCTTGTTACTTCCTCACATTCCCGTTTACAGGACTTCTTCAGACTGGCCCCCATCTTGTGGAACTCCCTGCCTTGCTCCATAAGACTCTCACCTAGTTTTAACAGCTTCAAGCACTCCCTAAAAATTCTACTATTCAGGGATGCATACAACCAACACTAACCTTTCCTAATTCCATTGCTATCCCCTTGAACGCCTTCATAAGAGCTGACTACAACAGTGAAACTCTTGGCAGGGCCCTCTACCCACTTGATCCCTACAAAAGCTATCCTGTATACCGACTATCTTTACAGCGCTGCAGAATCTGTTGGCGCTCTACAAATACCTGATAATAATAATAATAATATTGTCTATATATGTATTTATAGGTTTAAATATATAAAAAAGAGAGAAACGCTCAACCTGAGAACGAACAATACCATGATAGCTTGTTCTATGGCTAGTTACCACCCAAGAAGCAGCCTCTTTTTGCTCAACATGTGCCTTTCACAGAGAAGAACTTTCCTGAAGCATATCAGTCTGATCCTGACTTCACAATACATTCCAGCTCCGAAATACCAGGCAATCCCTCTCTGAACGAGAGAAACAGCAAAACCCCAGATGTATGTTTTGGCCTATTGTGGGCCTCGTCAGTGAGGTGCAGCCATATCCCTCTAGGCACACTGAGCAACGGGTCCACGTCTGGATTCCCGCATCACACTTAGGGAGACTTCCCCAAGTGTCATAATTTGAAGCTGCTTCTAGGGTGGTAACTAGCCATAGAACAAGTAAATATGCTATTGTTCGTTCCCAGGTTGAGCGCTTCTCTCTTTTTATTTAAGCAAATTATGACACTTAGGGAAGTCTCCCTATGTGTGATGCGGGAATCCAGACGTGGACCCATTGCTCCGTGTGCCTAGAGGGATATGGCTGCACCTCACTGAAGAGGCCCACAATAGGCCGAGACGTACGTCTGGGGTTTTGCTGTTTCTCTCGTTCAGAGAGGGATTGCCTGGTATTTTTGTGCTAGACTGTACTGTGAAGTCAGGATCGGACTGATATGCTTCAGGAAAGTTCTTCTCTGTGAAAATGCACATATTGAGCAAAAAGAGGCTGCTTCTAGGGTGGTAACTATCCATAGAACAAGCTATAATGCTATTGTTCGTTCCCAGGTTGAGCGCTTCTCTCTTTTTATTTATGCAAATTATGACACTTAGGGAAGTCTCCCTAAGTGTGATGCGGGAATCCAGACGTGGACCCATTGCTCAGTGTGCCTAGAGGGATATGGCTGCACCTCACTGACGACGCCCACAATAGGATGAGACTTACATCTGGGGTTTTGGGGTTTTGCTGTTTCTCTCGTTCAGAGAGGGATTGCCTGGTATTTCGGTGCTGGACTGTATTGTGAAGTCAGGATCGGACTGATATGCTACAGGAAAGTTCTTCTCTGTGAAAGGCACATATTGAACAAAAAGAGGCTGCTTCTAGGGTGGTAACTAGCCATAGAACAAGCTATTTTGCTATTGTTTGTTCTCAGGCTGAGCGCTTCTCTCTTTTTAATTATGCAAATTATGACACTTAGGGAAGTCTCCCTAAGTGTGATGCGGGAATCCAGATGTGGACCCGTTGCTCAGTGTGCCTAGAGGGATATGGCTGCACCTCACTAACGAGGCCCACAATAGGCCGAGAAGTACGTCTGGGGTTTTGCTGTTTCTCTCTTTCAGAGAGGGATTGCCTGGTATTTCGGGACTGTACTGTACTGTGAAGTCAGGATCGGACTGATATGCTACAGGAAAGTTCTTCTCTGTAAAAGGCACAAATTGAGCAAAAAGAGGCTGCTTCTAGGGTGGTAACTAGCCATAGAACAAGCTATTATGCTATTGTTCGTTCCCAGGTTGAGCGCTTCTCTCTTTTTATTTATAGGTTTAAATATGTATTGGCACATAAACATTCACATATATATATATACATTTTTTAGCCCTTCCTAGTCAAATACCTTGAAACATCCAATGTAATTTTTAAATTTATAATATATTTTATATTCCAATATTCTTTACTTAGAAAAAAAAAGTTATTTTTATTTTAAAATAAATATTTCTTCTATTATATATTCATATAGATACAGTATATATGAATAGAGATATTTTTTTAAATCATTAACCCTTTAAGGACCAATGACGTGCCAGGTATATCATGGAAAAACTGTCAGTTAGTGACCATGGACGTACCTGGCATGTCATTCAGTACAATGGAACCGATCAGTGATTGCTTCAGCCGCTTTTATTCTATTGCCACAATGCCTCAATATTGAGACATTGTGCAAGACCTGCTGGAGGGTAACCAATGCAGAGGCGGCCATTCTGTGGCCCTCTCTTAATTGGGCAGCGATTGTGCCAATCGTTGGTTGAGTGGGAGGGTTAGGAGCGAGGCGCGTGGACGGCCCATCGCTGGAGGGGGCAGGAGCGGGTGGGACCGCTATGCTACAGAAAAAAAATATGTAGAGTGGCAGTGAGTGGGAAGGAGGGAGTTGGAAGGAGGGAGAGGGGGCTCCTAAAGTGCAAAATGGTATAGAGGGTGGGAAAGCAATCTGAGAGGGGGTAGGGTAATGATGATGGGGGCTGCTACACTACAGAAATAATATTGGTTTATTTATTAAAATATATATATATATAAATTACTGCAAACTGGGTACTAGCAGACAGGTGCCAGTACCTAAGATGGTGGCTAATAGGTAGAGGGGGGAGGTTTAGAGAGCTGTTTGGGGGGGATCAGTGAGGTTGGGGGGTAAGGGGACATCCTACACTGTAAATAAATATATAATAAATATTTTTTTAAAAACGTCTTATATTTTCATACTAAAATAATTTCTTTCATGATTTAGGTAGAACAAAGAATTTTAAACAACTTTCCAATTTACTACTATTATCAAATTTCTTTCATTCTGTTGGTATGCTTTGTTGAAGGAGCATCAGTGCACTACTGGATTCTAACTGAACATATGGGTGAGCCAATGAGAATCGGTATATATATGCAGCCACCAATCAGCAGCTAGAACCTAGGTTCTTTTTTTGCTACTGAGATTTCCTAGATCAAACTTTTAGCAAAGGATAACAAGAGAAGAAAGCAAATTAAATAATAGAAGTAAATTAAAAAGTTATTTAAAATTGCATGCTCTTTCTGAATCATGAAAGAAAATATTTGGGTTTCATGTCCCTTTAAGATGGGGGGGACCATTGGGGGGTGGGGGACGGAAGAGACATGTTTGAGAGGGATCAGGGAGGGATCAGGGGGTGGGAAGGGTCAGGTGGGAGAGTAATCTATACACTAAAGCTAAAATTAACCTTACAAACTACCTAATAAAGCCCTTCACTGCTGGGAATAATAAAAGTGTGGTGCCCAGCTGCAATTAGCGGCCTTCTTATTACCAATTAGCAATGCCAAAGCCATATATGTCTGCTATTTCTGAACAAAGCTGATTGTAAATAATTTCAGTGAGAAACCTAAAGTTTGTGAAAAAGTTAAAGTTTTTTTATTTGATTGCATTTGGCGGTAAAATGGTGGCATGAAATATGCCAAAATGGGCCTAGATCAATACTTTGGGTTAGTACTTTAGCACAAATTAGGAGCACCAGAATTTACGTTATAATAAAACATAACTTTTATTTATAAGAATTCAGCTTAGTATAAAAAGTTACAGAATGTAACCAAACATAATCAGAAAGTAGCATATGCAATGCCTATTGTGCTAACGCGTTTCGGCATTAGTCATAGATTAAAGTGATGGTAAATTCATACCAACTGCTCAACATATTTTAGAAGCTTTTACCTTAACTAGCACATTGATATGCTTTTATAATATTAAAAACATCTGTTTACTGAATAATTTCATTTTTATTACGGCAACGTTACACTGTTATATTCAGCCTTTCTCTAAATTTTTCCAAGGTACTGCTTTGATTGACATTCGTTTTAGCCAATCATCTGCTCACCATGCACCCCATGTTAAAAAGGACCTGCACGCTCCCATGCTCTGAACTCACTTATTGCGATGCAATGCGCATGCGCAACTCTTACGCTAATTGCACATTTGAAAATGAGAATCCTCAGCTCCGGTTTCATTACAGATTGCATCTGATGTAAGTATACAGAGTTGCGCATGCGCATTGCACTTTAATGAAACATGATGCATACATAACCTTTAAAAAAACTACTTTACATTGATAGGTTAATTAAAATTTAAACTCTGCTTACTGATTGGTTTCAAATTGTCTATATTCCCTTGTCTCTCCACCTAATGCTTGAGAGTTATATTTGTCAATTAACTCCTTCCTAACCTGTATGGAATTATATGGAGTATTATTTCAAGCCTATTTATACATTATATCGGCTTTTATTATATTGAATTTTATAATTATTGTGATCCTTGAATATCTGGATTAGTTTGTACTGGACTTTATTCCTTATGTAACAAGTCTACAATCAACATACGTATCAAACTTTAGTATCAAATACTCTTGTAATTTACTTAATACAGAGTTATATTGCGGGGGTAAGCTCATAGTTAAAGTTGCCTATCAGAGCTATATGTTTCTCTTTTTATGCAACAAATATTACTGCCATTAACTTTGTCATTCGTACTTGAACTCATATATATTTTACATTACAAAAATACAACATACGATTGGGCACATCCTCAGTTAAGGTTGTCATGATAATAAGATACACTTATAACCACAATTTTTTTTAACAAAAAATGAAAAATTTTAACACAAAATTTAACATCACTTTTTAACACCAAAAATTAATTACATCATATTGTGAGTTAAGTCCTTGAGGAGTTCTGGTTTTAAATTTATGTATCCAAAAACTTCTCTGAGTGCCAATCTGGACTCTCTAGTTACACCTCCCTTACTGTAAACTTTCTCAATAATGGTCCATCTCATGGACTCAGGACTTTTGTGATGGTATTCTTTAAAATGTTGTACCAGTGGCATGGTTAGTAAGCCATTTTTAATATTAGTTGCGTGTTTCCTAATTCTTTCATGTACCTCACGGGTTGTGAGACCTATGTACTGTATGTCACAAAGGGTGCACGTTAGTAAATAAATTGTGTATGTGCCTCTGCAATTTAGACACATTTTATGTCTAAACATCTCTCCTGTGGCTGAACATCTAAATTCACCACCTTCTTGTAAAAACTCACATGCTCGACATGTTGCATTACTACAATGATAAGTACCTCTGAATCTCAACCAAGTACTTTGTGAAAAATCAGAGGTCGGTAATCTGGTGGGTGCTATGTGGTTTCCGAAAGACATGCCTTTCTTAAATGAAAACCTACACCCTTGGCGTGATATTCCTGTTAATTTGTCATCAGCCTGTAAAAGGGGTAAATGTTTTTTTTATAATGTTACAGATCTCATAATATTGATTTCTGTAGTTTGTTACAAATGTAACTCTTTCCTCTGAGCCTGCCAGTTTGATCTTGTCTTTTAGAAGGTCATGTCTATTTACTTTGTCTACTGAGGATTTTGCTCTGCCAATTATTTTTTTGGAGTACCCTCGACTTTTCAATCTATTGATCAAAACTTCTGAATGTTTGTCATAAGACTCATCTGTGCTGCAATTAGGTTTAAGCCTGGTAAACTGCCCCTTTGCAACTGATCCATACACCCTTTTAGGGTGATTACTGTGTGCATGTAACAGAGTGTTCCCTGTTATGGGCTTGATGTATACTTGAGTATGTATTTTTTGATCAGTTCCCCCTGATAGTTTCACATCGAGATAATTTATTACTTTATTGTCAAATTCTAATGTAAATCTGATCCCTATTTCATTTATATTCAAAAAGTTGACAAATTCTTTAGCACTGTTACTTTCTCCCCTCCATATACAAATCAGATCATCTATGAACCTGCGATAATAGACAATGCTTTCTTTGAGGGGATCTTCACACCCATAGATGTGGGACAGCTCCCACCACCCCATAAAGAGGTTGGCATATGAGGGGGCAAACTTTGCCCCCATGGCTGTCCCACATCTCTGGAGGTAGAAGACCCCCTCAAATGAAAAATAATTGTGAGTCAAAGGGAACTTTGTGACTCCCAAAATTGCGTACTAAAGGATTCGCTGATATCTGCCCTTCTGTGTAGAAAGAACTCTATGGCTTTCAAACCCATTGTATGTGGGATTGATGAGTACAAAGCTTGTACATCAATCGTCAACCAGCCATACTCTGGTTTCCACGGACTTGAGTCTATCTCTCTTAGTAACTGCTTTGTGTCACGGAAGTAACTGGTTAACCTCTTGACCAGTGGCTGTAGAATTTCATCCAGCCACTGCGACAAGTGTTCAGTCACTGACCCAATGCCACTAACTATGGGCCTACCGTCATGTTTTCTATGCCTTTATGAATTTTTTGTAATAAATTAAAGACTGGTATGACTGAATTATAAACTTGTAAATATTCCTTGGTTTGTTGGTCAAAAAACCCATATTCAAAACCCTCATCTATTAAATGAGATATCTCTCTCTTATACCTTGTAGTAGGATCTGACTCTAATTTGAAATACTGCATAGTATCAATCAATTGGCGATTTGCTTCCTGGATAAAATGAGATTTATCCAGAACAGCAATTGAGCCACCCTTATCTGCTGCTCTTATCACTATATTGTGATTACTTTTAATTTTACCAATTGAGTTCTCGAGTAAGATTAGGTTTAGTATTTTCTGCCGTATATGCCAAATTTGTCAAATCATGTTCTATTCTCTGTTGGAACTTCTCTAGAATAGCTCCCCTGCTTTGGATAGGAGAAAAAACAGAAGTTTTTTTACATTTCGGTGTAACTGTATGATCCAAATCATTCCCTATATTGCTCCCTTCTGCTGCTAAGTCTTCTAAAGCTGCTAAATCGCAAGCCTCACTAAATGATAAATCATTTGTTGCATAGATAGAAATTCCTTTTTTCTTGGTATCTAAGTAATTATATGTAGTGTCCTGCTCATCCCCTGAGAAATGTTTTTTAAGAGTTAAGTTTCTGATGAGTTTGTTGACATTGAATAATGTCTGAAAAAGAGGCTTTTTTTATCATTTAGTGAGGCTTGCAAACATATAGCTCTGATGGGCAACTTTAACTATGAGCTTACCCCCACATTGTAACTCTGTATTAAGTAAATTACAAGAGTATTTGATACTAAAGTTTGATACGTATGTTGATTGTAGACTTGTTACATAAGGAATAAAGTCGTACAAACTAATCCAGATATTCAAGGTTCACAATAATTATAAAATTCAATATAATAAAAGCCGATATAATGTATATATTGGCTTGAAATAACACTCCATATAATTCCTTACAGGTTAGGAAGGAGTTAATTAACAAATATAACTCTCAAGCATTAGGTGGAGAGACAAGGGAATACACTGTGTGCAGAATTATTAGGCAAATGAGTATTTTGACCACATCATCCTCTTTATGCATGTTGTCTTACTCCAAGCTGTATAAGCTTGAAAGCCTACTACCAATTAAGCATATTAGGTGATGTGCATCTCTGTAATGAGAAGGGGTGTGGTCTAATGACATCAACACCCTATATCAGGTGTGCATAATTATTAGGCAACTTCCTTTCCTTTGGCAAAATGGGTCAAAAGAAGGACTTGACAGGCTCAGAAAAGTAAAAAATAGTGAGATATCTTGCAGAGGGATGCAGCACTCTTAAAATTGCAAAGCTTCTGAAGCGTGATCATCGAACAATCAAGCGTTTCATTCAAAATAGTCAACAGGGTCGCAAGAAGCGTGTGGAAAAACCAAGGCGCAAAATAACTGCCCATGAACTGAGAAAAGTCAAGCGTGCAGCTGCCAAGATGCCACTTGCCACCAGTTTGGCCATATTTCAGAGCTGCAACATCACTGGAGTGCCCAAAAGCACAAGGTGTGCAATACTCAGAGACATGGCCAAGGTAAGAAAGGCTGAAAGACGACCACCACTGAACAAGACACACAAGCTGAAACGTCAAGACTGGGCCAAGAAATATCTCAAGACTGATTTTTCTAAGGTTTTATGGACTGATGAAATGAGAGTTAGTCTTGATGGGCCAGATGGATGGGCCCGTGGCTGGATTGGTAAAGGGCAGAGAGCTCCAGTCCGACTCAGACGCCAGCAAGGTGGAGGTGGAGTACTGGTTTGGGCTGGTATCATCAAAGATGAGCTTGTGGGGCCTTTTCGGGTTGAGGATGGAGTCAAGCTCAACTCCCAGTCCTACTGCCAGTTTCTGGAAGACACCTTCTTCAAGCAGTGGTACAGGAAGAAGTCTGCATCCTTCAAGAAAAACATGATTTTCATGCAGGACAATGCTCCATCACACGTGTCCAAGTACTCCACAGCGTGGCTGGCAAGAAAGGGTATAAAAGAAGAAAATCTAATGACATGGCCTCCTTGTTCACCTGATCTGAACCCCATTGAGAACCTGTGGTCCATCATCAAATGTGAGATTTACAAGGAGGGAAAACAGTACACCTCTCTGAACAGTGTCTGGGAGGCTGTGGTTGCTGCTGCACGCAATGTTGATGGTGAACAGATCAAAACACTGACAGAATCCATGGATGGCAGGCTTTTGAGTGTCCTTGCAAAGAAAGGTGGCTATATTGGTCCCTGATTTATTTTTGTTTTGTTTTTGAATGTCAGAAATGTATATTTGTGAATGTTGAGATGTTATATTGGTTTCACTGGTAAAAATAAATAATTGAAATGGGTATATATTTGTTTTTTGTTAAGTTGCCTAATAATTATGCACAGTAATAGTCACCTGCACACACAGATATCCCCCTAAAATAGCTATAACTAAAAACAAACTAAAAACTACTTCCAAAACTATTCAGCTTTGATATTAATGAGTTTTTTGGGTTCATTGAGAACATGGTTGTTGTTCAATAATAAAATTAATCCTCAAAAATACAACTTGCCTAATAATTCTGCACTCCCTGTATAGACAATTTGAAACCAATCAGTAAGCAGAGTTTAAATTTTAATTAACCTATCAATGTAAAGTAGGTTTTTTAAAGGTTGTGTATGCATCATGTTTCATTAAGCTATGACTATGGCTAATGCTGAAACGCGTTGCATATGCAACTTTCTGATTATGTTTGGTTACATTCTGTAACTTTTTATACCAAGCTGTATTCTCATAAAAAAAAAAGTTATGTTTTATTATAACGGACATTCTTGTGCTCCTGATTTGTGCTAAAGTACTAACGTTTGGATCTGGGGAGAAGTGAGCACAGATACTACAATCCGTATCAGACATTGGGAGGCTGTTGGAGAAATTACCGCACTAAGATGGTTTGGAAGTAAAACACTTGTTGGACCAGATGACGTCATCAGAGGTTGCCACAGGTTGAAAGAGGGAGAAGAGCGGCTATACAAATGGAGGTTTCATCCACAGCACAGGAGTGCATAGGGAACCCCGGACAGCAGCAGATGACATGCTAAAGATACTCCTTAGGCCAACCAGAGCAACTTGGACGTTTATACAGAGAAGTCCTGTTACCGACTGGTAAGAGTTCAGTGTAATGTATACAAGTACCGATCTTTAACATATAATCCCAGCAAGTTTTCTAGGACTTGGTGCAATGACTGTATTTTGACAGCCTCCCCCTTACTGCCAGTGCTGAGACATTCCTACTTGACTGCTATTTGCAATACTTTGAGTTGTCTACTAAAAAATTATATAGTTTTAATAGGTAAATAACAAAAAAGCTCTATTTGTATTTAAATAAATACAAATACTCTAGTCTTTTAGGGAAGTTTAAGCCTGAAATGCCCAGTCCTTTAAGGGGTTAAGAGGGTAACGATTGGGTATTTCTAAACTCAGGACAAAATTTAGATACTATTTAGCATGGGTGTTTTTTGGTGGTTGTAGATGCGTAACAGATTTTGGGGGTCAAAGTTAGAAAAACAATATTTTTTTTTATTTTTTATCATATTTTATAATTTTTTATAGTAAATTATATGATATGATGAAAATAATGGTATCTTTAGAAAGTCCATTAAATGGTGAGAAAATGGTATATAATATGTGTGGGTACAATAAATGAGTAAGAGGAAAGTTACAGCTAAACACAAACAGCGCAGAAATGTAAAAACAGCCCTTGTCCTTAATGGTAAGAAAATTGAAAAATGGTCTGGTCATTAAGAAAAAGAACATTTTCTTCTATGTAAAGAACATAGAAATGTAAAGTAATCCTTACGCACCTTTGACTTAAGCACAGATGATCTGGCACAGTGTCGGGTGAGCAATAACTAATAGGTTTTTTAGTAGTGACATCCAAAGTCCAGAAGCTAGCACGCCTGAGTCCTTCGCTCTTGCGCTAACTTTTTTACTTTCTACTTGTAACACCAGCGCTAATATGGCAGTTATCATTTTTATTTTGAGCGCAGCTAGCTCTGAGTGGCTTGTAATCTGGCCCTATATGTGATGTATATTTGTCTCTGTAAAGTAAGCCCATTATACAACTGGACTATGGGGGATATTTATCAAAGCGTCAAATGATATGCTGGAATTCTGCGTCGTATTTGACAAGAGATTGATCCCCCGTAGTTAAGAAAGCGTCAAGATCAAATGTTGAAATGTGTGACGAAATATACGCTCCCACGATCTCAAACCGATGCAGATCGATGCTTGCGTCATTACAGATGTTTCAAATCTATTTGACCCTTTTCCCAATTTATCAAACATTTAACAGGTACGCTCACGTCTATTCCGACGCAGCGTACCTAGTTTTCAAACTGCCACCCTTGAAGCTGCGGATGCCATAGAAATCAATTGGAGTCTGAAAACACAGAAAGCCCATGTTCGATTCTGTGGGCGAATGAAGCATATTACATAATAAAAGTAAATTACAAAATGTATTAAAATTGTATACACTTTCTAAATCAAACAATATTATTGATCCACATTTGGTGCACTAGTAGATATAGGGATAAAAATGAAAAATACATTACTACTTATGGATTATATTACATCTTTGTCTCTCATTACAAAGCAAGGGGACAGTATTATTTCTCCAAATTTGGTGCAAAGTTTTGCCCCAAACTTGTTGCACTAATAGATATAGAGATAAAAATTAAATAAATACACAACACAATATAGCTAACTTCCTGTTTATTTTTTTGATAAATCTATTTGCATCATGTTTAAGGTATATAATACAAGTCCCACTCTCCACTTCACACCAAATTTGACGCAACACTTCTCGCACCAATTATGACGCAAACTTCTAAACAACCCACACACTAGGGAATTTTTCAACCACTTTTGATTGGAATATGCACAATCACATGCTTTATGACATCAGCCAATCTGATTCAAATATACATTTTAAACTATCACTAACTAATCACGTTGCTCGATATTTGTGTCATTGATCATTTATCAGAACTTGTAAGTGCCATTTGTTACATTGTGTATTATACTTTGAAAGTATGTATATGTGAAATTAGTATTAAAGATAAACATTGATGCTGACATTAGGACACACAGTTAAATATATTTTTTAAAATTCGAATGATGTTTGATTCAATATAATCTTAAGTTTATAGCTCAAAGGGATAGCCCACCTAACATTAAACTGTCATGAATCAGATACAGCAGAAATTAAAATCACCTCTTTACTGTCATGCTATTTACAGGTTATTTCTTCCTTCTCTTGAATTTATTTTTCAGTAAGAATTGTGATCTTATATGCCAGCCCATTTTGTAACTCCTGTGTAGGGGTGGTTTTTAAAACTAGATTGCAATCAGGAGGGGTTACACAGGTACAGAGAGAAAGCTGGCCCAGCTCTTAAAATATCCATTGATTGCAAATAAATACATATGATACCCTGATTACATGTTATATTCGCAATTATTCCTGCTCAGAATAATAAATTTACACTATATACATATAGTGGTATAAATAAACACAGAGATATGAAAGCATTGTTTAGAACAAAAAAAGGAATTTAGGGACATGTAAATATGTTTTTGCAAAAGATTTCTGACATAACATATATATATATATATATATATATATATATATATATATATATATATATAGTCAAGCAAAGTGCACTCCAGATATTAGGAAACAGTAGCCTCGGGTGCTAATCAAAACATTAACATAGCGCAAAACATGAAGCACTCCAGAGGTCTTTCATATGAGTCACCTTTATTTAGTGAACGTTTTCGGGCAATAAACTGCCCGTCCTCAAACTTACAAGGTTTATATATATATAGAGAAATACATACACACACACAAGTATGTGCAACGATATATGTACAAATTCTAGCATTAATAATTATTTATAAAAAAAAATGAGATAAAAGCATATCATAACTTCTAGAAATACAAATACACATTAATTTATGCGAAAGTATCATATAACAAATATAAAAATAACTTTCTATGAGATAGTTTGTTGAGATATAAATCCAGCTATTTCTTGGACATTAACAGAAGAAAAATAAAATATTAGCTTTAGAGAAATGTGCTTGTTCATGGACAGTAATGAAATGGTATAAAGTTGGGAAAAAAACAGAATAACCGCGACATCGATGACAACAGTTAACAACAGTACGATGCTCATCGCACTGTACTTGACGCGCGTGTTTTTGACAGTTATTTTTATAAATAAGGGCATTGTATGCAGATCCACGGCAGTAATGTCTAGCGAGCATATTGAAACCGTCGAATGCACCGAGATTGACGCTTTGATAAATATCCCCCTATGTATTAAATTAATATATGACATGAACGAGTATTAAAAAACACCTATATGATGCTAATATGAATTTATAAGTTTTGCTACTAGAAAGTCAAACTATATCCAACATGAGTCTTAAAGAAAATGATGAATTAACTTCCTTTATTTTTTTAAAGGGCAGACTGTACACCTTATGATGTGAGACAAAACAAATGAAGCACTGAGCCTATTCATTCTTACAGTCATTTTCAGTGTTTTTGGTACTTGTATCGATACAATTTTTCATAAGCAATATATTTTGACATTATCATGGAAACAAGGATTTATGTCAGATTTTTTTTCATACATATAAATAGTTCAAAATTAAAACCGGAAAACTGGAGTTAGATGAGGCTTCAGTGCTTGTACCAACTACAAAGAAGTAATTTAAAGATACATTAAAGTTATTATTGTTTAAAAAAAAAAAACTATTTAAAAATATTACAAAAGCTTGTCCACAAATAGACTCATGGGATTATTCTTTTCAAGCCTGCAGCCAATAGTTAAGAAGCAGTGTTCATTAGACCGCTACGTGGTTGGGTAATAATAGTTTTCAATTTTTAGTAAGTGTTTGTGTGAAGCGCTAAGCTAAACCCACCTAGCCAATCTACGTTAACTGTCTCCTTCCCTGACAGTTGAAAGAAAGCAAATGGTCAGAAGTAAAATATGTAGATGGCGCTTTAAGCTATGGGAGAGAATTGGATATAATAGAATATTATATTATAAATTAAAACAGGTTGTAATAATCTCTTTCTTTTTCACTGATTTTACTTGAAAAGATTCGCTAAAAGGTGAATTCCAAAGCAGTTTTATTAATGGTTTCTACAATCTTGAAATTTGATACAGACAAAAACTCTAAAAAATCTATTCATATTTCATCACACCTCATTCATAATACTCATTCATTCAATAATTCAAATAAATATTTAAAACAATTAATTCCAATCCTTGATTTTATATCTCTAAAAAGACCCTTATTCCACTAATTAATAAATCAATCCAAACAGATAAATCAATAAAACAATAAATCAATAAAATGTCTTTTGGAACAAATACGTCTCCAAATGAAACTGGGAGCAGAGGATAGCAAATCGTTTCCTATAATTAATTTCCGTTTAAAGTTCCTTTAAAATTGATTTATATACAAGTCGTGTTCCTTATATAGATAATTTGTTCACAAATTTCTTCTTAATTGAGGTTTCCACAGTCAATAAAGTGTTAAAGTTGACTGACCACAGTCTAAGCAGTTGTATTCAAATCACATATAGATGGTTAAGTGTGTGTGCACATACAATTCTTATGGCGTGTAGTTTCGCTGGAATGTAACAATCTTACCGCCTTGGTGTATGCGCTTGCTTCTAGGTACAACACTCTCACCTGCAGCACTGTCTGGTTTTGCAGCTTGTAGTTCCCCAGGAGTCCTCGCGCTGCTAGCAAAGCGCCTGACGTAACCGGTTATGATCAGCTGTGATCACCTGTAGGAATAGTTGAATACTTGCGCAAGTAATGTAAGTTTGACTTGTTCCTTCTTGACCGCCCTCGGTTCACTCTCTGCACTTTAGTACTTCATATGCAGAGTGGAAAATCGTCCGGGCTCAAATCTTTAAATGTCGCCAGATGCAGGTTCTATATCAATCCACAGTCCTTCAACGCGTTTCACCCCTTTCAAACGGGGCTTTCTCAAGATACTGTGTCCTGCTCACCTGTACCTTAAATACACAAACAGCTTCCGGTAGGTAATTTGGAAAATTTCTACTTCCTCTCCCGTTGTATCTATGTGATGCCATTGGGTGGAAACCTCATGTTCTTCTTACCCTCCATATTTATTTCATTGTTTAAATCTTCATAGTTCCATTATCACTCCCAGTGTAATTCTTTAAATACAGGGTCTTTAAATAAAGGGTCTTTAACTTTTGCATTTGTAGTGTGTGCATACAAAATTACTAAATCTAACCAACTATTTCAGACATACACATATATATAATAATTTGATAAAATATACCATTAATTTATAACCTTTAATTTAAACACTATTTTATACATAAGAACCTCTATTAAAAATCTAACAATAAACTTGAAAAAATCTTAAGATAAACTTGAAAGAATTGGTATAGTGGGATTTGGCAATTAATACAATATATAAAAAATAAAATAAAATAAAATACTTCATTAAAATAATTCATTTAAATAAAAAATGAATAAAAATCAATTAAAATATTTAATAGCATAAATTATCATGTGATATATAAAAAATATAAATACAGTATAATAGATATGATAGTAAAATTTGATAATACAGGGACTAATCAATATATATATTTAGGGGGTGGAAACTAAGATATGTTAAAATAGAACTCTATAGAAAAGGGGCAATTTCTATTTCAGAATTTAACCCTTGTGGATACGAGTTAAAATTATAGATCATTTCAGCTTCTTTTCTCAAAAGTTTGGTTTCATAATCCCCCCTCTCCAGTCTCCCTTTACTTTGCATGATCCCCAGAATCTAAAATCTTTTAAATTATTTTTATGAACTTCCCTAAAATGCTGGTAAAGGTGGGTGTCTTTCCCTTCTCTATGTTCCAGAGATGCTCCTGCATTCTATCTCTGAGCATTCTAGTAGTTTCTCCTATGTAGATTAAATTGCACGAACACTGGATAACATAAATCACCCCCTTACTATTACACCTTAAGGAATCCTTAATTTCAAAATCTATATTCATATTAGGGACTGTGAAATTCTTCTTCTTCGTGCTATATTTACAGGACCTGCATGTTATACATGGGAAAAATCCTTGTATTTCCTTCCCCCTTAGGTCTCTATCTTTATTCTTGCCTAATTTCTTTCTTTTAAATTTGCTTGGGGCTAATATGGATTTTAAATTCTTCGTTTTTTATATACTATCTTTGGGTAAGGTGGGAGTTTATCTCCTAATATCGGATCATTTTTTATAATGTGCCAGTGCTTTTTCAAAATCTTTTGTATTACATAGTAATTATCACTATATTCTGTTATGAATGGCACATTATAGTCTTCTGTTATTTGGGGGTTTCTATTTTTATAATTAAGGAGTGAATCCCTATCTGTATTTTTTGCTCTTATTACTGCTTTTTTCACGTTATCATCCTTATACCCTCTCTCTTTAAATTTAGTTTCTAAGATTTTTATTTGTTCTTCAAAATCAGAAATTTCTGTGCAATTCTTTCTAATTCTGAGACTTTGTCCTATAGGTATATTGCTTTTCCATTTTGAATGATAACAGCTAGTCGCGTGTATATAATTATTTGCATCAGTAGATTTAAAATGTGTTTTAGTGACCAATCTATCTTTGTCTACTATTATATCTAGATCCAAGAATGTTATTTTTTCTTTACTGATTTGATGTTTGAATGTGAGTCCTCTATCATTATTGTTCATTAACCCAAAAAATTCTTTTAAACTCTCTATATCTCTCCTCCAAATAATAAGGATATCGTCAATGTATCTTTTGAAGAGCACAAGACTCGCACCGAGCTCCGCATTGGATAAAAAACTTAGTTCCCATTCTCCCATAAATAGGTTAGCATAGCTCGGAGCGAATCTCGTGCCCATTGCCGTTCCTTCGATTTGTAAAAAATATTTGGTATTGAAAGAAAAATAATTGTGTTCTAGTATAAAACGAATGCATTCTATCAGAAACTCCTTTTGTTCATTTGGCATATTTTTATCTCTCTTTAAAAAAGATTCTATAGCTTCCAGTCCAAAATTGTGATTAATATTGGTATACAGTGACATAACGTCACAGGTGGCCAATATGTATTAATTTTCCCATTTCATATTTTTCAAATATCTTAAAACACTAGTGGTATCTTTTAAATAAGAATCTAATTGTACAACATATTTTTTAGAAACTTGTCCACATACTCTGATAGGTTCGCTGTAAGGGACCCTATCCCAGAAACTATTGGCCTACCTGGGGGGTTAATCAAGCTCTTATGCACTTTTGGTAAAAAATAGAATATAGCTATTTTCGGGAATAGAGGCATAATATAAGAATATTCTTTTTCAGTTAAAATTCCTTTTTCTTTTCCTTTTTCTATTATTTTCTTTAATTTTGTCATATATTTATTTGTAGGGTCTAACTCCAATTTCCTATATGTTTTCTTATCGTTTAACAGACGTTCTGCTTCCCGTATATAATTCTCGGTGTCCCTAATTACCACGCCTCCCCCCTTGTCAGCCATTTTTATGGTCACATCTTCATTATTTTGAAGTTCTTTTACTGTCGCTCTTTCTTTTTTAGTTAAATTTCTCTTACTCCCCTCCTTCTTACAATCAATCTTTTTTAGGTTTGATAGAACTACTTTCTCAAACGTCTCCAAATTACTTCCCTTATCATTTTTAGGGTAAAATTTAGATTTTAGCTTTAAGCTAGTATGTTCATAATTATCTTCATTCTTTTTGTGATGTCTGTTTTTACATATCTCTCCAAGTTTTTTTTTTAAAAAGAATCTTTTTAGGGTTAAATTTCTTACAAATTTCCTTATACTAATATGAGTCTCAAATTTATTTAAAGGTTTACTCGGGGCAAAGGACAGACCCTTTTTTAGGACATTCTCTTCTTCTTTACTTAATATTTTCTTACTTAGGTTAAAAATCCCCTTTTCACTATTTATCACCTCTGTCTTTTGGATTCCATTTTTTCGCCTTCCTCCTCTGACTCCTCTATTTGTCTTTTTCCAGCCCTTGCTCCCTTCACCTCTTTTTCTTGCCCCTTTACATTTCTTAAGGATGGTCCTTCTCTTGGGGGGGGGGGGCTCTGTCCTAAAAAAGTTAATTCTTCCTTAGATAATTGTATCTGCTTTTCATTTTCCAATGGTGCAAACTTATTTTGGACTGGAATTGTACATTGTTTATTTTCCCACCTTCTATCCTCTCTGTCATTATATTGATAGTTCCTATCCTGATAGACATCCTCTCTATCATTCCTTCTGGAATAACCTGTATTTCTTTCATTCCCATTCCTTCTAAAGTTTCCTCCATTTCTATTAAAGTAACTATTTGATTCCCAATTCCCATTATAATTGTACCTTCTATTATTTTGATAGTGGCCCCTCTCTTGATAAAATCCCCATATCTTGTTTAAAACCTCTGTCTTGATTAAAATATCCTCTATTAAAATTCCTATTACCATTATAATGGTTTTGATAATTACCCTGCCATTCTTCCCTTTGATTATAAAATCTATTTTGAGGTTGATACCTACTATCATTTCTTTCCTGAACTCTATTCTCCCCCTTGTGTATGTCAGAGGTACTTATTTTATTTGATTCTACATCCTCAATTATTGTGTTAGAGGCTTCATTTATATCCCTTTCAAATTTCTTATACGTTACTATTAAAATTTCTTTCTTAACATTTTCTAATCTCTCATTTACTGCTTTTTGTTTATCTTTAAGTGTTTGATCTTCGTTTATATTTTCAAGTTTATTTTTAATCCCTATTATTTCATTATCAATTTGTTCCAGACTCTCATTTCTTGATTTTTTGATTATCCCTATTAGTTTTTTGGATGCTTCGCTTAGAACATCATCCCATTCAATTTGTAGAATCTTACTTAATTCAAAAGTACATTTCTTTTTCAATTTCAGACCTCTAGGTATAATATTCTGTTCTAGATAATGATCCAAAAAAGATCAGCTCTGTTTTTTGTCTTAATTCCTTATTGAGAGCCTTTTCTAAATCCCCTACCCATTTTAAAATATCTGCTTTTTTGATCCTGTTACAAACTGCTATTTGTAACTGGCCCTTTAAATGGAAAATTGCCCTGCTTCCCTGGATTGTGGAGAAGCCTATTTGCCAGCCTCCTTCCCCATGACTATGGCCCCTGGAAGATTGTACCCCTGAAAACATATTAACTTTTATTGGGTGTGTATGGCCCTTTAAGAACCATCTGGGGACATATTGTGACTTTGGTGAACAATGCCCCTTTAAGACTATGTCCCCAGAACCTGTAAAATAACTTGTCCCTGGCTTTCTCCCACTTGGTTCAGTAAATAGGGCTTACTGAACCAAGTACCACACAGGCAGACCACCCAGAAGTTAAAGTGTGCAGGCAATTTACCTCCCAGGCTGTGAGGTTACTGCAGGTTAATTGCCGACCGCTGGGTGGCCGCAGTTCGTGCAAACGAACACGTGGCGGCGGCCATCTTTGTTCATTCGAATGCGGTCAGCGGTGTATGCTAAAGTTTTAAACACTGCTGACCCTTACCTTCTCCCATACGGAACTTGAAGCTCCAGAGACTATGTCCCGTTCGAAAATGGGACTTAGTCGTTTTTTCTGCATGAAATTGACTGACCGCACAGCCCAAATCTATGGAACTGTTTTGGGCAGGAAATTGTGCTTGCGGTCGGTCATAAAGGGACCTCCAGCTAACTTTTGATCCACTGGAGGGATTTGGCTGATTTTTGGAAGTGTTTATGTTTGAGGTATGCTGAGTCTGAATATGTAACTTTTATGGAGATTGAATGTATGGTTTTAAAGTTACAGTGTATGTGTGAAAACTGTATTTTTACTGTATGTAATAATTATGTTAACTGCTTATCTGAGGGGAGGGGATGTGTGGGTTGTACTGTTATTTGATTGGTTATTTTATGCCTCCCCCTGGGTGTGTCCTGTATGTGCACAACTGTAATAAAAACCGGCTGGGTGTTCCAGCACCTCAGACCTCTTCTGACCCTCTAACTTGTAGCCTTGACTCATGTTTGTAGGAGAC
Source organism: Bombina bombina (assembly GCF_027579735.1). NCBI lineage: Eukaryota > Metazoa > Chordata > Amphibia > Anura > Bombinatoridae > Bombina > Bombina bombina. The sequence goes on from NC_069504.1 coordinate 639,007,154, forward strand.
AGCTATAATCACTACAGGGATTGCTATGCTCTTCATACTCCCTTAGCTACTGAGCTCTTGTAAGAGCTCTTGTTCTTGATCCTGCTTCACTCTACAGAAGGAAGAGGTTCACCTACTGGAGCCTGGTCATAGGTCCAGGGCGCAGAGCAGACGGCGAGATACCAGCCCAGCAGCGGTGGTTCGTAGAGTCGGCATTACTTATGGTGGCTACGCAGTAGTTATGGTGTCTACGGTGCTGATGATCCTTTGGTGAGTGCTAGGAGCATCCTTTTCTACGGTCCAACTTCCAGCCAGCCTGGAGGCAACCGTAACATTTGGCAGCAGCGGTGGGATGGCGTCCTAGCGCAAGGAGCAGCACCCCAACAGCACTGGTATCGTATGAGAGTTATTGAGGGCAACGCTAGCCACTGCGCAGCGTCCCTACCTACAGCAGCATGGAGCTGACAAGACACTGGTCAGAACCCTGTGAAGAGCACCTCAACCTGATCCGTCGCTATGAGGGCGCTGATTTCGTTCCAGAGGTAAAGAGGCGCAGGAGGTAGTCAGTCGAATCATCCGGGAATTGGATACTGAGAACGAAGCGGCACGAACCTTTGAGCGCCAACTGTGGAGTTTGGGGGTATGGACACCTGGTTTCCAGCGAGAAAGTTAGTTACAGGGAGCGGAGAGCAACGACCTCCCTCCCCAGCGGCAGCCTGAGTTACAGGGAGAGGAGAGCAGCGACCTCCCTCCCCAGCGGCAGTATACCATGCAGAGGGAAGAGACAACCGGTCTCCTTCCCCAACCCCAACCAGAGATACCTGAGGCAGCAGGCCTCATAGACTGGTCCTGGGAGGACCCCCAGCAGGCAGGTGGAGATGGGACCGCAGTCTCTCTACCGGCCCTACAGGGATGCTGGGCAGGTGGCCCAGATCCCCAGCGACGGACCCAGCTACAGAGAGGGGAGAGCATCGACCTCACTCCCCAGCCGGAGTGTGCCTTCCAGGGAGGGGAGACAACGGGTCTCTCTCCCCAGCCGCAGCATGTTCCACAGGGAGCGGAGAGCATCGACCTCCCTTCCCAACGGCCGCTGGAGTATCAGGAGGAGGAGGTAAGCCAATCTCCCCCTCCCCAGCTAACTCCTAACTTGGGCCCAGGGTTAACAGTGGAGATGTTAACCCCCACTGACCCCCACATTCCCTTTGCCACCGGGCAGGACTATGCCCCAATTCCCCCAGCACAAGAGCTGGCACCAGGACAGAGTGCCGCTGGCCTCTGCCCCCCAAGTACCACCAGCTATTTGCCCAGCTGCACCAGGAAGGCCAAGGATGCTACACTTTCATCCTACAACCTGGAACCTACAGGCCAGTACTACTTATTGTGGGGGGGGCTACATTGCTGCTAATGTTTATTTGTGGGTGGGTTGCGATACTAACTTAGGCACTGACCGACAGAAGGTCAGGTGCCTGGTTAGTCTCCCTCCAAAAGGGGAGATATGTTACAAACTGCTATTTGTAACTGGCCCTTTAAATGGAAAATTGCCATGCTTCCCTGGATTGTGGAGAAGCCTATTTGCCAGCCTCCTTCCTCATGACTATGGCCCCTGGAAGATTGTGCCCCTGAAAACGTATTAACTTTTATTGGGTGTGTATGGCCCTTTAAGAACCATCTGGGGACATATTGTGACTTTGGTGAACAATGCCCCTTTAAGACTATGTCCCCAGAACCTGTAAAATAACTTGTCCCTGGCTTTCTCCCACTTGGTTCAGTAAATAGGGCTTACTGAACCAAGTACCACACAGGCAGACCACCCAGAAGTTAAAGTGTGCAGGCAATTTACCTCCCAGGCTGTGAGGTTACTGCAGGTTAATTGCAGACCGCTGGGTGGCCGCAGTTCGTGCAAACGAACACGTGGCGGCGGCCATCTTTGTTCATTTGAATGCGGTCAGCGGTGTATGCTAAAGATTCTGTGGAACTAAAATCGGATGCGCAAATACACGAACACCGCTGACCCTTACCTTCTCCCATACGGAACTTGCAGCTCCAGAGACTAAGTCCCGTTCGAAAATGGGACTTAGTCGTTTTTTCTGCATGAAATCGACCGACTGCACAGCCCAAATCTATGGAACTGTTTTGGGCAGGAAATTGTGCTTGCGGTCGGTCATAAAGGGACCTCCAGCTAACTTTTGATCCACTAGAGGGATGTGGCTGATTTCTGGAAGTGTTTATGTTTGAGGTATACTGAGTCTGAATATGTAACTTTTATGGAGATTGAATGTATGGTTTTAAAGTTACAGTGTATGTGTGAAAACTGTATTTTTACTGTATGTAATAATTATGTTAACTGCTTATCTGAGGGGAGGGGATGTGTGGGTTGTAATGTTATTTGATTGGTTATTTTATGCCTCCCCCTGGGTGTGTCCTGTATGTGCACAACCGTAATAAAAACCAGGCTGGATGTTCCAGCACCTCAGACCTCTTCTGACCCTCTAACTTGCAGCCTTGACTCATGTTTGTAGGGGACAGCTATAATCACTACAGGGATTGCTATGCTCTTCATACTCCCTTAGCTACTGAGCTCTTGTAAGAGCTCTTGTTCCTGATCCTGCTTCGCTCTACAGAAGATAGAGGTTCACCTACTGGAACCTGGTCATAGGTCCAGGGCGCAGAGCAGACGGCGAGATACCAGCCCAGCAGCGGTGGTTCGTAGAGTCGGCATTACTTATGGTGGCTACGCAGTAGTTATGGTGTCTACGGTGCTGATGATCCTTTGGTGAGCGCTAGGAGCATCCTTTTCTACGGTCCAACTTCCAGCCAGCCTGGAGGCAACCATAACATTTGGCGGCAGCGGTGGGATGGCATCCTAGCGCAAGGAGCAGCACCCCAACAGCACTGGTATCGTATGAGAGTTATTGAGGGCAACGCTAGCCACTGCGCAGCATCCCTACCTACAGCAGCATGGAGCTGACAAGACACTGGTCAGAACCCTGTGAAGAGCACCTCAACCTGATCCGTTGCTATGAGGGCGCTGATTTCGTTCCAGAGGCAAAGAGGTGGCTACTCCGATATGGTTCAGACCCTGCGCAGGAGGTAGTCAGTCGAATCATCCGGGAATTGGACACTGAGAATGAAGCGGCACGAGCCTTTGAGCGCCAACTGTGGAGTTTGGGGGTATGGACACCTGGTCTCCAGCGAGAAAGTTAGTTACAGGGAGCGGAGAGCAGCGACCTCCCTCCCCAGCGGCAGTATACCGTGCAGAGGGAAGAGACAACCGGTCTCCTTCCCCAACCCCAACCAGAGATACCCGAGGCAGCAGGCCTCATAGACTGGTCCTGGGAGGACCCCCAGCAGGCAGGTGGAGATGGGACCGCAGTCTCTCTACCGGCCCTACAGGGATGCTGGGCAGGCGGCCCAGATCCCCAGCGACGGACCCAGCTACAGGGAGGGGAGAACATCGACCTCCCTCCCCAGCCGGAGTGTGCCTTCCAGGGAGAGGAGACAACCGGTCTCTCTCCCCAGCCGCAGCAAGTTCCACAGGGAGCGGAGAGCATCGACCTCCCTTCCCAAGCCAATCTCCCCCTCCCCAGCTAACTCCTAACTTGGGCCCAGGGTTAACAGTGGAGATGTTAACCCCGACTGACCCCCACATTCCCTTTGCCACCGGGCAGGGGTATGCCCCAATTCCCCCAGCAGAAGCGCTGGCACCAGGACAGAGTGCCGCTGGCCTCTGCCCCCCAAGTACCCCCAGCTATTTGCCCAGCTGCACCAGGAAGGCCGAGGATGCTACACTTTCATCCTACAACCTGGAACCTACAGGCCAGTACTACTTATTGTGGGGGGGCTACTTTGCTGCTAATGTTTATTTGTGGGTGGGTTGCGAGACTAACTTAGGCACTGACCGACAGAAGGTCAGGTGCCTGGTTAGTCTCCCTCCAAAAGGGGAGATATGTTACAAACTGCTATTTGTAACTGGCCCTTTAAATGGAAAATTGCCCTGCTTCCCTGGATTGTGGAGAAGCCTATTTGCCAGCCTCCTTTCTCATGACTATGGCCCCTGGAAGATTGTGCCCCTGAAAACGTATTAACTTTTATTGGGTGTGTATGGCCCTTTAAGAACCGTCTGGGGACATATTGTGAGTTTGGTGAACAATGCCCCTTTAAGACTATGTCCCCAGAACCTGTAAAATAACTTGTCCCTGGCTTTCTCCCACTTGGTTCAGTAAATAGGGCTTACTGAACCAAGTACCACACAGGCAGACCACCCAGAAGTTAAAGTGTGCAGGCAATTTACCTCCCAGGCTGTGAGGTTACTGCAGGTTAATTGCAGACCGCTGGGTGGCCGCAGTTCATGCAAACGAACACGTGGCGGCGGCCATCTTTGTTCATTCGAATGCGGTCAGCGGTGTATGCTAAAGATTCTGTGGAACTAAAATCGGATGCGCAAATACACGAACACCGCTGACCCTTACCTTCTCCCATACGGAACTTGCAGCTCCAGAGACTAAGTCCCGTTCGAAAATGGGACTTAGTCGTTTTTTCTGCATGAAATTGACCGACCGCACAGCCCAAATCTATGGAACTGTTTTGGGCAGGAAATTGTGCTTGCGGTCGGTCATAAAGGGACCTCCAGCTAACTTTTGATCCACTGGAGGGATGTGGCTGATTTCTGGAAGTGTTTATGTTTGAGGTATGCTGAGTCTGAATATGTAACTTTTATGGAGATTGAATGTATGGTTTTAAAGTTACAGTGTATGTGTGAAAACTGTATTTTTACTGTATGTAATAATTATGTTAACTGCTTATCTGAGGGGAGGGGATGTGTGGGTTGTACTGTTATTTGATTGGTTATTTTATGCCTCCCCCTGGGTGTGTCCTGTATGTGCACAACCGTAATAAAAACCAGGCTGGGTGTTCCAGCACCTCAGACCTCTTCTGACCCTCTAACTTGCAGCCTTGACTCATGTTTGTAGGGGACAGCTATAATCACTACAGAGATTGCTATGCTCTTCATACTCCCTTAGCTACTGAGCTCTTGTAAGAGCTCTTGTTCCTGATCCTGCTTCTCTTTACAGAAGATAGAGGTTCACCTACTGGAACCTGGTCATAGGTCCAGGGCGCAGAGCAGACGGCGAGATACCAGCCCAGCAGCGGTGGTTCGTAGAGTCGGCATTACTTATGGTGGCTACGCAGTAGTTATGGTGTCTACGGTGCTGATGATCCTTTGGTGAGCGCTAGGAGCATCCTTTTCTACGGTCCAACTTCCAGCCAGCCTGGAGGCAACCATAACATATGGCGGCAGCGGTGGGATGGCATCCTAGCGCAAGGAGCAGCACCCCAACAGCACTGGTATCGTATGAGAGTTATTGAGGGCAACGCTAGCCACTGCGCAGCATCCCTACCTACAGCAGCATGGAGCTGACAAGACACTGGTCAGAACCCTGTGAAGAGCACCTCAACCTGATCTGTTGCTATGAGGGCGCTGATTTCGTTCCAGAGGTAAAGAGGTGGCTAGTCCGATATGGTCCAGACCCTGCGCAGGAGGTAGTCAGTCGAATCATCCGGGAATTGGACACTGAGAATGAAGCGGCACGAGCCTTTGAGCGCCAACTGTGGAGTTTGGGGGTATGGACACCTGGTCTCCAGCGAGAAAGTTAGTTACAGGGAGCGGAGAGCAGCGACCTCCCTCCCCAGTGGCAGTATACTGTGCAGAGGGAAGAGACAACCGGTCTCCTTCCCCAACCCCAACCAGAGATACCCGAGGCAGCAGGCCACATAGACTGGTCCTGGGAGGACCCCCAGCAGGCAGGTGGAGATGGGACCGCAGTCTCTCTACCGGCCCTACAGGGATGCTGGGCAGGCGGCCCAGATCCCCAGCGACGGACCCAGCTACAGGGAGGGGAGAGCATCGACCTCCCTCCCAAGCCGGAGTGTGCCTTCCAGGGAGAGGAGACAACCGGTCTCTCTCCCCAGCCGCAGCATGTTCCACAGGGAGCGGAGAGCATCGACCTCCCTTCCCAACGGCCGCCGGAGTATCAGGAGGAGGAGGTAAGCCAATCTCCCCCTCCCCAGCTAACTCCTAACTTGGGCCCAGGGTTAACAGTGGAGATGTTAACCCCCACTGACCCCCACATTCCCTTTGCCACCAGGCAGGACTATGCCCCAATTCCCCCAGCAGAAGCGCTGGCACCAGGACAGAGTGCCGCTGGCCTCTGCCCCCCAAGTACCACCAGCTATTTGCCCAGCTGCACCAGGAAGGCCGAGGATGCTACACTTTCATCCTACAACCTGGAACCTACAGGCCAGTACTACTTATTGTGGGGGGGCTACTTTACTGCTAATGTTTATTTGTGGGTAGGTTGCGAGACTAACTTAGGCACTGACCGACAGAAGGTCAGGTGCCTGGTTAGTCTCCCTCCAAAAGGGGAGATATGTTACAAACTGCTATTTGTAACTGGCCCTTTAAATGGAAAATTGCCCTGCTTCCCTGGATTGTGGAGAAGCCTATTTGCCAGCCTCCTTTCTCATGACTATGGCCCCTGGAAGATTGTGCCCCTGAAAACGTATTAACTTTTATTGGGTGTGTATGGCCCTTTAAGAACCGTCTGGGGACATATTGTGAGTTTGGTGAACAATGCCCCTTTAAGACTATGTCCCCAGAACCTGTAAAATAACTTGTCCCTGGCTTTCTCCCACTTGGTTCAGTAAATAGGGCTTACTGAACCAAGTACCACACAGGCAGACCACCCAGAAGTTAAAGTGTGCAGGCTGTGAGGTTACTGCAGGTTAATTGCCGACCGCTGGGTCGCCGCAGTTCGTGCAAACGAACACGTGGCGGTGGCCATCTTTTCATTCGAATGCAGTCAGTGGTGTATGCTAAAGATTCTGTGGAACTAAAATCGGACCGACCGCACAGCCCAAATCTATGGAACTGTTTTGGGCAGGAAATTGTGCTTGCGGTTGGTCATAAAGGGACCTCCAGCTAACTTTTGATCCACTGGAGGGATTTGGCTGATTTTTGGAAGTGTTTATGTTTGAGGTATGCTGAGTCTGAATATGTAACTTTTATGGAGATTGAATGCGTGGTTTTAAAGTTACAGTGTATGTGTGAAAACTGTATTTTTACTGTATGTAATAATTATGTTAACTGCTTATCTGAGGGGAGGGGATCTGTGGGTTGTACTGTTATTTGATTGTTTATTTTATGCCTCCCCCTGGGTGTGTCCTGTATGTGCACAACCGTAATAAAAACCAGGCTGGGTGTTCCAGTACCTCAGATCTCTTTCTGACCCTTTAACTTGCAGCCTTGACTCATGTTTGTAGGGGACAGCTATAATCACTACAGGGATTGCTATGCTCTTCATACTCCCTTAGCTACTGAGCTCTTGTAAGAGCTCTTGTTCCTGATCCCGCTTCGCTCTACAGAAGGAAGAGGTTCACCTACTGGAGCCTGGTCGTAGGTCCAGGGCGCAGAGCAGACAGCGAGATACCAGCCCAGCAGCGGTGGTTCGTAGAGTCGGCATTACTTATGGTGGCTACGCAGTAGTTATGGTGTCTACGGTGCTGATGATCCTTTGGTGAGCACTAGGAGCATCCTTTTCTACGGTCCAACTTCCAGCCAGCCTGGAGGCAACCGTAACAGATCCCTTCAGTGGGTTTCTGAAGTTCTTTCTTTGAGAGTTCAGAAAATAATTTGTCTCTATATGAGAAAATATCCATTTAAATAGCCTTGCTGCTATCACACTATGGGAGAAAAAAAGGAACAATTTTTAGTAAGTGTGTGTGTGAAGCGCTAAGCTAAACCCACCTCGCCAATCTACGTTAACTGTCTCCTTCCCTGACAGTTGAAAGAAAGCAAATGCTCAGAAGTAAAATATGTAGATGGCGCTTTAAGCTATGGGAGAGAATTGGATATAATAGAATATTATATTATAAATTAAAACAGGTTGTAATAATCTCTTTCTTTTTCACTGATTTTACTTGAAAAGATTCGCTAAAAGGTGAATTCCAAAGCAGTTTGTTTCTACAATCTTGAAATTTGATACAGACAAAAACTCTAAAAAATCTATTAATATTTCATCACACCTCATTCATAACACTCATTCATTCAATAATTCAAATAAATATTTAAAACAATTAATTCCAATCCTTGATTTTATATCTCTAAAAAGACCCTTATTCCACAAATTAATAAATCAATCCAAACAGATAAATCAATAAAACAATAAATCAATAAAATGTCTTTTGGAACAAATACGTCTCCAAATGAAACTGGGAGCAGAGGATAGCAAATCGTTTCCTATAATTAATTTCCGTTTAAAGTTCCTTTAAAATTGATTTATATACAAGTCGTGTTCCTTATATAGATAATTTGTTCACAAATTTCTTCTTAATTGAGGTTTCCACAGTCAATAAAGTGTTAACGTTTGACTGACCACAGTCTAAGAAGTTGTATTCAAATCACATATAGATGGTTAAGTGTGTGTGCACATACAATTCTTATGGCTTGCAGTTTCGCTGGAATGTAACAATCTTACCGCCTTGGTGTACGCGCTTGCTTCTAGGTACAATGCTCTCACCTGCAGCACTGTCTGGTTTTGCAGCTTGTAGTTCCCCGGGAGTCCTCGCGCTGCTAGCAAGGCGCCTGACGTCACCGGTTACGATCAGCTGTGATCACCTGTAGGAATAGTTGACTACTTGCGCAAGTAATGTAAGTTTGACTTGTTCCTTCTTGACCGCCCTCGGTTCACTCTCTGCACTTTAGTACTTTGTACGCAGAGTGGAAAATCGTCCGGGCTCAAATCTTTAAATGTCGCCAGATGCAGGTTCTATATCAATCCACAGTCCTTCTACGCGTTTCACCCCTTTCAAACGGGGCTTTCTCAAGATACTGTGTCCTGCTCACCTGTGCCTTAAATACACAAACAGCTTCCGGTAGGTAATTTGGAAAATTTCTACTTCCCCCTTTCAAACGGGGCTTTCTCAAGATACTGTGTCCTGCTCACCTGTGCCTTAAATACACAAACAGCTTCCGGTAGGTAATTTGGAAAATTTCTACTTCCTCTCCTGTTGTATCTATGTGATGCCATTTGGTGGAAACCTCATGTTCTTCTTACCCTCCATATTTATTTCATTGTTTAAATCTTCATAGTTCCATTATCACTCCCAGTGTAATTCTTTAAATACAGGGTCTTTAAATAAAGGGTCTTTAACTTTTGCATTTGTAGTGTGTGTATACAAAATTACTAAATCTAACCAACTATTTCAGACATACACATATATATAATAATTTGATAAAATATACCATTAATTTATAACCTTTAATTTAAACACTATTTTATACATAAGAACCTCTATTAAAAATGTATAATCAAAGGGAAGAATGGCAGGGTAATTATCAAAACCATTATAATGGTAATAGGAATTTTAATAGAGGATATTTTAATCAAGACAGCGGTTTTAAACAAGATAGGGGATTTTATCAAGAGAGGGGCCACTATCAAAATAATAGAAGGTACAATTATAATGGGAATTGGGAATCAAATAGTTACTTTAATAGAAATGGAGGAAACTTTAGAAGGAAAGGGAATGAAAGAAATACAGGTTATTCCAGAAGGAATGATAGAGAGGATGTCTATCAGAATAGGAACTATCAATATAATGACAGAGAGGATAGAAGGTGGGAAAATAAACAATGGACAATTCCAGTCCAAAATAAGTTTGCACCATTGGAAAATGAAAAGCAGATACAATTATCTAAGGAAGAATTAACTTTTTTAGGACAGAGCCCCCCAAGAGAAGGACCATCCTTAAGAAATGTAAAGGGGCAAGAAAAAGAGGTGAAGGGAGCAAGGGCTGGAAAAAGACAAATAGAGGAGTCAGAGGAGGAAGGCGAAAAATGGAATCCAAAAGACAGAGGTGATAAATAGTGAAAAGGGAATTTTTAACCTAAGTAAGAAAATTTTAAGTAAAGAGGAAGAGAATGTCCTCACCTTTTAGAAAATCTTTTCAAGTAAAATCAGTGAAAAAGAGATTATTACAACCTGTTTTAATTTATAATATAATATTCTATTATATCCAATTCTCTCCCATAGCTTAAAGCGCCATCTACATATTTTACTTCTGACCATTTGCTTTCTTTCAACTGTCAGGGAAGGAGACAGTTAACGTAGATTGGCTAGGTGGGTTTAGCTTAGCGCTTCATACACACACTTACTAAAAATTGTTCGTTTTTTTCTTCCATAGTGTGATAGCAGCAAGGCTATTTAAATGGATATTTTCTCATATAGAGACAAATTATTTTCTGAACTCTCAAAGAAAGAACTTCAGAAACCCACTGAAGGGATCAATAAAGCAGATATGTTAAAATGGGTAGGGGATTTAGAAAAGGCTCTCAATAAGGAATTAAGACAAAAAATGGAGTTGATCTTTTTGGATCGTTATCTAGAACAGAATATTATACCTAAAGGTCTGAAATTGAAAAAGAAATGTACTTTTGAATTCAGTAAGATTCTACAAGTTGAATGGGATGATGTTCTAAGCAAAGCATCCAAAAAACTAATAGGGATAATCAAAAAATCAAGAAATGAGAGTCTGGAACAAATTGATAATGAAATAATAGGGATTAAAGATAAACTTGAAAATATAAACGAAGATCAAACACTTAAAGATAAACAAAAAGCAGTAATTGAGAGATTAGAAAATGTTAAGAAAGAAATTTTAATAGTAAAGTATAAGAAATTTGAAAGGGATATAAATGAAGCCTCTAACACAATAATTGAGAATGTAGAATCAAATAAAATAAGTACCTCTGACATACACAAGGGGGAGAATAGAGTTCAGGAAAGAAATGATAGTAGGCATCAACCTCAAAATAGATTTTATAATCAAAGGGAAGAATGGCAGGGTAATTATCAAAACCATTATAATGGTAATAGGAATTTTAATGGAGGATATTTTAATCAAGACAGAGGTTTTAAACAAGATAGGGGATTTTATCAAGAGAGGGGCCACTATCAAAATAATAGAAGGTACAATTATAATGGGAATTGGGAATCAAATAGTTACTTTAATAGAAATGGAGGAAACTTTAGAAGGAATGGGAATGAAAGAAATACTGGTTATTCCAGAAGGAATGATAGAGAGGATGTCTATCAGGATAGGAACTATCAATATAATGACAGAGAGGATAGAAGGTGGGAAAATAAACAATGTACAATTCCAGTCCAAAATAAGTTTGCACCATTGGAAAATGAAAAGCAGATACAATTATCTAAGGAAAAATTAACTTTTTTAGGACAGAGCCCCCCAAGAGAAGGACCATCCTTAAGAAATGTAAAGGGGCAAGAAAAAGAGGTGAAGGGAGCAAGGGCTGGAAAAAGACAAATAGAGGAGTCAGAGGAGGAAGGCGAAAAAATGGAATCCAAAAGATAGAGGTGATAAATAGTGAAAAGGGGATTTTTAACCTAAGTAAGAAAATATTAAGTAAAGAGGAAGAGAATGTCCTAAAAAAGGGTCTGTCCTTTGCCCCGAGTAAACCTTTAAATAAATTTGAGATTCATATTAGTATAAGGAAATTTGTAAGAAATTGAACCCTAAAAAGATTCTTTTTAAAAAAAAAACTTGGAGAGATATATAAAAACAGACATCACAAAAAGAATGAAGATAATTATGAACATACTAGCTGAAAGCTAAAATCTAAATTTTACCCTAAAAATGATAAGGGAAGTAATTTGGAAGAAAGTAGTTCTATCAGACCTAAAAAGATTGATTGTAAGAAGGAGGGGAGTAAGAGAAATTTAACTAAAAAAGAAAGAGCGACAGTAAAAGAACTTCATAATAATGAAGATGTGACCATAAAAATGGCTGACAAGGGGGGAGGCGTGGTAATTATGGACACCGAGAATTATATACGGGAAGCAGAACGTCTGTTAAACGATAAGAAAACATATAGGAAATTGGAGTTAGACCCTACAAAATACTAGAAAAAGAAAAATGAATTTTAACTGACAAAGAATATTCTTATATTATGCCACTATTCCTGAAAATAGCTATATTTTATTTTTTACTAAAAGTGCATAAGAGCTTGATTAACCCCCCAGGTAGGCCAATAGTTTCTGGGATAGGCTCCCTTACAGCGAACCTATCAGAGTATGTGGACAAGTTTCTGCAAAAATATGTTGTACAATTAGATTCTTATTTAAAAGATACCACTAGTGTTTTAAGATATTTGAAAAATATGAAATGGGAAAATTAATACATATTGGCCACCTGTGACGTTATGTCACTGTATACCAATATTAATCACAATTTTGGACTGGAAGCTATAGAATCTTTTTTAAAGAGAGATAAAAATATGCCAAATGAACAAAAGGAGTTTCTGATAGAATGCATTCGTTTTATACTAGAACACAATTATTTTTCTTTCAATACCAAATATTTTTTACAAATCGAAGGAACGGCAATGTGCACGAGATTCGCACCGAGCTATGCTAACCTATTTATGGGAGAATGGGAACTAAGTTTTTTATCCAATGCGGAGCTCGGTGCGAGTCTCGTGCTCTTCAAAAGATACATTGACGATATCCTTATTATTTGGAGGGGAGATGAAGAGAGTTTAAAATAATTTTTTGGGTTAATGAACAATAATGATAGAGGACTCACATTCACACATCAAATCAGTAAAGAAAAAATAACATTCTTGGATCTAGATATAATAGTAGACAAAGATAGATTGGTCACTAAAACACATTTTAAATCTACTGATGCAAATAATTATATACACGCGACTAGCTGTCATCATTCAAAATGGAAAAGCAATATACCTATAGGACAAAGTCTCAGAATTAGAAAGAATTGCACAGAAATTTCTGATTTTGAAGAACAAATAAAAATCTTAGAAACTAAATTTAAAGAGAGAGGGTATAAGGATGATAACGTGAAAAAAGCAGTAATAAGAGCAAGAAATACAGATAGGGATTCACTCCTTAATTATAAAAATAGAAACCCCCAAATAACAGAAGACTATAATGTCCCATTCGTAACAGAATATAGTGATAATTACTATGTAATACAAAAGATTTTGAAAAAGCACTGGCACATTATAAAAAATGATCCGATATTAGGAGATAAACTCCCTCCTTACCCAAAGATAGTATATAAAAAAAACAAGAATTTAAAATCCATATTAGCCCCAAGCGAATTTAAAAGAAAGAAATTAGGCAAGAATAAAGATAGAGACCTAAGGGGGAAGGAAATACAAGGATTTTTCCCATGTATAACATGCAGGTCCTGTAAATATAGCATGAAGAAGAACTTCACAGTCCCTAATATGAATATAGATTTTGAAATTAAGGATACTATAAGGTGTAATAGTAAGGGGGTGATTTATGTTATCCAGTGTTCGTGCAATTTAATCTACATAGGAGAAACTACTAGAATGCTCAGAGATAGAATGCGGGAGCATCTCTGGAACATAGAGAAGGGAAAGTTAGACACCCACCTTTACCAGCATTTTAGGGAAGTTCATAAAAATAATTTAAAAGATTTTAGATTCTGGGGATTATGCAAAATAAAGGGAGACTTGAGAGGGGGGATTATGAAACCAAACTTTTGAGAAAAGAAGCTGAAATGATCTATAATTTTAACTCGTTGTATCCACATGGGTTAAATTCTGAAATAGAAATTGCCCCTTTTCTATAGAGTTCTATTTTAACATATCTTAGTTTCCACCCCCTAAATATATATATTGATTAGTCCCTGTATTATCAAATTTTACTATCATATCTATTATATTTATATTTTTTATATATCACATGATAATTTATGCTATTAAATATTTTTAATTGATTTTTATTCATTTTTTCTTTAAATTAATTATTTTAATGAAGTATTTTATTTTATTTTATTTTTTATATATTGTATTAATTTCCAAATCCCACTATACCAATTCTTTCAAGTTTATTGTTAGATTTTTAATAGAGGTTCTTATGTATAAAATAGTGTTTAAAGGTTATAAATTAATGGTATATTTTATCAAATTATTATATATATGTGTATGTCTGAAATAGTTGGTTAGATTTAGTAATTTTGTATGCACACACTACAGATGCAAAAGTTAAAGACCCTTTATTTAAATACCCTGTATTTAAAGAATTACACTGGGAGTGATAATGGAACTGTGAAGATTTAAAAAATGAAATAAATATGGAGGTTAAGAAGAACATGAGGTTTCCACCAAATGGCATCACATAGATACAACGGGAGAGGAAGTAGAAATTTTCCAAATTACCTACCGGAAGCTGTTTGTGTATTTAAGGCACAGGTGAGCAGGACACAGTATATCTTGAGAAAGCCCAGTTTGAAAGGGGTGAAACGCGTAGAAGAACTGTGGATTGATATAGAACCTGCATCTGGCGACATTTAAAGATTTGAGCCCGGATGATTTTCCACTCTGCGTACGAAGTACTAAAGTGCAGAGAGTGAACCGAGGGCGGTCAAGAAGGAACAAGTCAAACTTACATTACTTGCGCAAGTATTCAACTATTCCTACAGGTGATCACAGCTGATCGTAACCGGTGACGTCAGGTGCTTTGCTAGCAGCGCGAGGACTCCCGGGGAACTACAAGCTGCAAAACCAGACAGTGCTGCAGGTGAGAGCGTTGTACCTAGAAGCAAACGCGTACACCAAGGCGGTAAGATTGTTACATTCCAGCAAAACTACAAGCCATAAGAATTGTATGTACACACACACTTAACCATCTATATGTGATTTGAATACAACTGCTTAGACTGTGGTCAGTCCAACTTTAACACTTTATTGACTATGGAAACCTCAATTAAGAAGAAATTTGTGAACAAATTATCTATATAAGGAACACCACTTGTATATAAATCAATTTTAAAGGAACTTTAAAAGGAAATTAATTATAGGAAACGATTTGCTATCCTCTGCTCCCAGATTCATTTGGAGACGTATTTGTTCCAAAAGACATTTTATTGATTTATTGTTTTATTGATTTATCTGTTTGGATTGATTTATTAATTAGTGGAATAAGGGACTTTTTAGAGATATAAAATCAAGGATTGGAATTAATTGTTTTAAATATTTATTTGAATTATTGAATGAATGAGTGTTATGAATGAGGTGTGATGAAATATGAATAGATTTTTTAGAGTTTTTGTCTGTATCAAATTTCAAGATTGTAGAAACCATTAATAAAACTGCTTTGGAATTCAATCTTTTCAAGTAAAATCAGTGAAAAAGAAAGAGATTATTACAACCTGTTTTAATTTATAATATAATATTCTATTATATCCAATTCTCTCCCATAGCTTAAAGCGCCATCTACATATTTTACTTCTAATAATAGTTTTCAAACTTCTTGGAATTAATTTAAATTACCTTTGAATATGTTAGCAACTGCGCAGACTCACATCTGGACCAGTAGTGTCCCCAGACAAGTCTTCTTGGGGAGCACTTCCAGGAGGCCCACTGGTGGTTTGTGTGCAGGGCTTCATCTGGAGGATGAAACTGGGTCTGTTGCAGGTAGTGCCTGGCTGGAGTGGTGGTGGGAAGCCACCATAGGGGAGGAACATTAGGGGGCAGCCATTATGCTGGGGAGCCCAACCTACCCCTAGCAACGCCATTGATCTGGAAGAATAAAGGTCATGTATGCTTAGTTCTACCATTCATGCTATCTGTTTATCTCTTTTAGATCCAGTGGTCTATTGTCAACTGTAGAATAAAAAATAAGCTATTTGGGGGACAGATCTCCAAAATGCTTAACCTCTAAAATGAGATATGAATAGTAATGAGTTCAATATGAAACGAAATTCAATGTATAGAAGTGAAACTGCTTAATAAATGTTCCAAAGAGGTCTCTACCACTGCAAATTCAGGAGACTTCAACCAATTATTGTTGTGCGGTCCCTGGGGTATGCTGCCCACAGGCAAGGGTTATACCTCATCGGGTTTTCACCTGTTACTATAAAAGTGCAAGTCCACTGATGCATGTACATTTTTCATATGGACTGAGTTTCTCAGGAGTAATATATATATATATATATATATATATATATATATATATATATATACGCAATACCCATAGCAGCAGGATACAAACACTGCCCACAGATGATCAGATTTTAGGCAATTCTCTAAAGCTCTCTGGTCTGGTGAGATTCTATAAGATGCCTCTTCAGTATAATGATGCCCCTCAGAGATGGGTTTTAAAAAAAAATATATTTATTTTTTACCTTGAAAACTGTTTGAGGAGTTTACTGATATGCTCTACAAAAATAATGCTTGGTAAAATAAGCTGATAACTTATCTCCATGCCGACAAGTATTTAAGAATCAGCTTGTGCTTCCACACGTGGCAGTTGTGGTAGATAGAGCCTAACTGTCATGTACTATTGTAAGAACTTATTATAACTGATGTGCACCCAGTTGATAAAAGTAAAAGAAGTACAGGAGAAATCAGTGAAAAAGGAGTTGAGAGTAGAAGATAGAAGAGACAGACAAGAGTTAAAGGGAAAGAAAACACCAAAAATTTTATTGTGTAAAAAACAAAATTTATGCTTACCTGATAAATTTCTTTCTCTTGTGGTGTATCCAGTCCACGGGTTCATCCATTACTTGTGGGATATTCTCCTTCCCAACAGGAAGTTGCAAGAGGACACCCACAGCAGAGCTGTCTATATAGCTCCTCCCCTAACTGCCACCCCCAGTCATTCGACCAGAAAAAGGAGAAACTATAGGGTGCAGTGGTGACTGTAGTTTAAAAATAAAAAACACCTGCCTTAAAATGACAGGGCGGGCTGTGTACTGGATACACCACAAGAGAAAGAAATTTATCAGCTAAGCATAAATTTTGTTTTCTCTTGTAAGGTGTATCCAGTCCACGGGTTCATCCATTACTTGTGGGAAACCAATACCAAAGCTTTAGGACACGGATGAAGGGAGGGACAAGGCAGGAACTTAAACGGAAGGCACCACTGCCTGCAAGACCTTTATCCCAAAAATAGCCTCTGAGGAAGCAAAAGTATCAAATTTGTAGAATTTAGAAAAAGTATGAAGCGAAGACCAAGTCGCCGCCTTACAAATCTGTTCAACAGAGGCCTCATTTTTAAAAGCCCATGTGGAAGCTACCGCTCTAGTGGAATGAGCTGTAATTCTTTCAGGAGGCTGCTGGCCAGCAGTCTCATAAGCTAAACGGATTATGCTTCTCAGCCAAAAAGAAAGAGAAGATGCCGAAGCCTTTTGGCCTCTCCTCTGTCCAGAGTAGACAACAAACAATGCAGATGATTGACGAAAATCCTTAGTAGCTTGTAAATAAAACTTTAAAGCACGAACCACGTCAAGATTGTGTAATAGACGTTCCTTCTTTGAAGAAGGATTAGGACACAGTGACGGAACTACAATCTCCTGATTGATATTCTTATTAGATACCACCTTAGGAAGAAATCCAGGTTTGGTATGCAACACTACCTTATCTGTATGGAATATCAGATAAGGGGAATCACAATGTAAGGCAGATAACTCTGAAACTCTTCGAGCCGAAGAGATAGCTACCAAAAACAGAACTTTCCAAGATAAAAGCTTGATATCTATGGAATGCAGAGGTTCAAACGGAACCCCTTGAAGAACTTTAAGAACTAAATTGAAACTCCATGGCGGAGCAACAGGTTTAAACACAGGCTTGATTCTAACTAAAGCCTGACAAAACACCTGAACGTCTGGAACATCTGCCAGGCGCTTGTGCAGAAGAATAGAAAGAGCAGAAATCTGTCCCTTTAAGGAACTAGCTGACAATCCCTTCTCCAATCCTTCTTGGAGAAAAGATAATATCCTAGGAATCCTGACTTTACTCCACGAGTAACCCTTGGATTCACACCACTGAAGATATTTCCACCATATCTTATGATAGATTTTCCTTGTGACAGGCTTTCGAGCCTGAATAAGGTATCAATGACCGACTCGGAGAAACCACGTTTTGATAAAATCAAGCGTCCAAGCAGTCAGCCGCAGAGAAGTTAGATTCGGATGTTTGAATGGACCTTGGAGTAGAAGGTCCTGCCTAAGCGGCAGAGTCCATGGTGGAAGGGATGACATGTCAACCAGATCTGCATACCAAGTCCTGCATGGCCGCGCAGGTGCTATCAAAATCACTGATGCCCTCTCCTGCTTGATCTTGGCAATCAGACGAGGGAGGAGAGGAAATGGTGGGAACACATAAGCCAGGCTGAAGGACCAGGGCACTGCTAGAGCATCTATCAGTGCTGCCTGGGGATCCCTTGACCTGGACCCATAACAAGGAAGCTTGGCGTTCTGACGAGACGCCATCAGATACACTTCTGGTTTGCCCCATAGTTGAATCAGCTGGGCAAATACCTCCGGATGGAGCTCCCACTCTGCCGACTTAGAAAATCCGCCTCCTAGTTCTCTACTCCTAGAATATGGATAGCTGAGAGATGGCAAGAGTGAACCTCTGCCCATAGAATTATCTTTGAAACCTCCAACATTGCCAGGGGGCTTCTTGTCCCCCCCTGATGGTGGATATAGGCTACAGTCGTGATATTGTCCGACTGAAATCTGATGAACCAGACCGCAGCTAGTTGAGGCCAAGTCTGAAGAGCATTGAATATCGCTCTCAGTTCCAGAATGTTTATCGGAAGGAGGGCTTCCTCCTGAGTCCACAAACCCTGAGACTTCAGGGAGTTCCAGACTGCGCCTCAGCCCAGAAGACTGGCATCTGTCGTGACTATAGTCCACTCTGGCCTGCGGAAACTCATTCCCCTGGACAGATGGACCCGAGAAAACCACCAGAGAAGAGAATCCCTGGTCTCTTGATCCAGATTTAGCAGAGGGGACAAATCTGGTAATCCCCATTCCACTGATTGAGCATGCAAAGTTGCAGTGGTCTGAGATGTAGGCGGGCAAACAGAACTATGTCCATTGCCGCTACCATTAGGCCGATAACTTCCATACACTGAGCCACTTATGGCCGAGAAGTGGAATGAAGAGCACGGCAGGAAGTTAGAAGCTTTGATAACCTGACCTCTGTCAGAAAAATTTTAATTTCTACTGAATCTATCAGTGTTCCTAGGAAGCAAACTCTTGTGAGAGGGGAGAGAGAACTCTTTTCTTCATTCACCTTCCACCCGTGAGACCTCAGATAGGCCAGAACGATGTCCGTTTGGGACTTGGCGATTTGAAAAGTCGACGTCTGTATCAGAATTTCGTCTAGGTAAGGAGCCACCGCTATGCCCTGTGGCCTTAGAACCACCAGTAGGGACCCTAGAACCTTCGTAAAGATTCTTGGTGCCATGGCTAACCCGAAGGGAAGAGCCACAAACTGGTAATGCCTGTCCAAGAAGGCAAACCTGAGGAACTGATGATGATCTCTGTGAATCGGAATGTGGAGATAAGCATCCTTTAAGTCCACGGTAGTCATATATTGACCCTCCTGGATCATAGGGAGGATGGTTCGGATAGTCTCCATCTTTAAGGATGGGACCCTGAGAAATTTGTTTAGGATCTTGAGATCCAAGATTGGTCTGAAAGTTCCCTCTTTTTTGGGAACTATAAACAGATTTGAATAGAAGCCCTGCCCCTGTTCCTGCTTTGGAACTGGGATGATCACTCCCATAACCAGCAGGTCTTGAACACAACGTAAGAATGCCTCTCTCTTTATCTGGTTTACAGATAATTGTGAGAGATGAAATCTCCCCTTTGGAGATGAAGCTTTGAAGTCCTGAAGATATCCCTGGGAACCAATCTCTAATGCCCAGGGATCCTGGACGTCTCTTGCCCAAGCCTGGGCGAAGAGATAGAGTCTGCCCCCCACTAGATCCGGTCCCGGATCGGGGGCTACTCCTTCATGCTGTCTTAGAGGCAGCCGCAGGTTTCTTGGCCTGCTTTCCCTTATTCCAAGCCTGGTTAGGTCTCCAGACTGGTTTGGACTGGGCGAAATTTCCCTCTTGTTTTGCATTAGAGGAAACTGAAGCTGCGCCACTCTTGAAGTTTCGAAAGGAATGAAAATTATTCTATTTGGTCCTTAACTTATTGGAACTATCCTGAGGAAGGGCGTGACCTTTTCCTCCAGTAATATCAGAAATGATCTCCTTCAGACCGGGCCCAAATAGGGTCTGTCCCTTGAAGGGGATGTTAAGAAACTTAGACTTTGAAGTAACATCTGCTGACCAGGACTTAAGCCATAGCGCCCTACACGCCAAAATGGCAAAACCTGAATTATTAGCCGTTAGCTTGTCTAAATGAAAAATGGCTTCAGAAATAAAGGAGTTAGCTAACTTAAGAGCTTTAATCCTGTCTAGAATATCGTCTAACGGGGTCTCCACCTGTAGAGCCTCCTCAAGAGGCTCAAACCAAAAAGCCGCTGCAGCCGTAACTGGGGCAATGCATGCAAGTGGCTGGAGAATAAAACCTTGATGTATAAAAATTTTCTTAAGGAGACGCTCCAATTTTTTATCCATAGGATCTAGGAAAGCACAACTGTCCTCGACGGGGATAGTTGTATGCTTAGCTAGGGTGGAGACTGCTCCCTCCACCTTAGGAACCATCTGCCACGAGTCCCGTATGGTGGCATCTATGGGAAACATCTTTTTAAAGGCAGGAGGGGGAGAGAACGGCACACCTGGTCTATCCCATTCTTTAGTAATAATTTCCGAAAACCTCTTAGGGACTGGGAAAACATCGGTGTAAACAGGTACTGCAAAGTATTTGTCCATTTTACACAATTTCTCTGGAACCACAATGGGGTCACAGTCATCCAGAGTCGCTAAAACCTCCCTAAGCAATAAGCGGAGGTGTTCAAGCTTAAATTTAAACGCTGTCATCTCAGAATCAGACTGAAGTAACGCTTTCCCTGAGTCTGAAATGTCACCCACAGATAGAAGCTCACCTGTCTCGGCTTCTGAGCATTGTGAGGGTATATCGGACACAGGCAATAAAGCGTCAGAAAGCTCTGTGTTAATTCTAGCCCCAGAGCTGTCTCACTTTCCTTGTAGCCCTGGCAGTTTGGAGAATACCTCTGTGAGGGTAGCATTCATAACTGCCGCCATGTCCTGTAAGGTAAAAGAATTAGATGCGCTAGATGTACTTGGCGTCACTTGAGCGGGAGTTATAGGTTCTGACACATGGGGAGAGTTAGATGGCATAATCTCCCTCTTCTCAGTCAGAGAATCCCCAGGAGATAAATATTTAAGCGCCATAATATGGTCTTTATAGTTTATAGAAATATCAGTACATTTGGTACACATTCTAAGAGGGGGTTCCACAATGGCTTCCAAACATATTGAACAAGGAGTTTCCTCTATGTCAGACATGTTTAACAGACTAGTAATGAGACAAGCAAGCTTGGAAAACACTTTAATAAAGGTGAAACAGCAACTAACCAAAAACGTTACTGTGCCTTTAAGAGAAAAAAAAATAGCACTTAAACTGCAAAACAGTGAAAAAATACAGTAAAATCTTTGAAATTTTTACAGTGTGAATAAGGGACTAAAGCAGCATTGCACCCACTTGCAAATGGATGATTAACCCCTTAGGCCCCAAACCGGATTGAAAAATGTTAAAAAACTTTAAAAATCAATTGAGCACCATGCCACAGCTCTGCTGAGGCTCCTACCTGCCCTTAAATAGGATTTTGTGCAGAAATAATCCCTTTGAAATGGTTCTCAGATGCCAGAGGACTCTTCTAGGGAAGCTGGATGTCTCAGTCTGTATTAAAACTGCGCAGTTAGAGCGCTAAAATAGGCCCCTCCCACCATGTACTGGATGTCAGAGGGGCCTTAAGAAAATACTCCTAGGAGTATCTGACTAGCCATGTGGAAACTAGGCCCCAAATAAAGACATCTCCCTCAGAGAAAAAAACATCCTTTTATTTGAAATCATGTAAACGTTTTGTCACTAAGCAATATGAATATTAACATGAGTATTACCCTGTTATGTAAGCATGATCCCAGTCGCTGTTAAATCACTGCATCAGGCTTACCTCAAATACACAAGGCTCTGACAGCATTTTCTAGAACTTATTCCTCTCTCTAGAAATAAAAATACTGAAAATACCTCAAAGCAGGTAATCTGTAGGCCGTTCCCCCAACTGAAGTTTTCCCATATTCATCAGTTACAGGGAGTGCAGATTTATTAGGCAAGTTGTATTTTTGAGGATTATTTTTATTATTGAACAACAACCATGTTCTCAATGAACCCAAAAAACTCATTAATATCAAAGCTGAATAGTTTTGGAAGTAGTTTTTAGTTTGTTTTTAGTTATAGCTATTTTAGGGGGATATCTGTGTGTGCAGGTGACTATTACTGTGCATAATTATTAGGCAACTTAACAAAAAACAAATATATACCCATTTCAATTATTTATTTTTACCAGTGAAACCAATATAACATCTCAACATTCACAAATATACATTTCTGACATTCAAAAACAAAACAAAAACAAATCAGTGACCAATATAGCCACCTTTCTTTGCAAGGACACTCAAAAGCCTGCCATCCATGGATTATGTCAGTGTTTTGATCTGTTCACCATCAACATTGCGTGCAGCAGCAACCACAGCCTCCCAGACACTGTTCAGAGAGGTGTACTGTTTTCCCTCCATGTAAATCTCACATTTGATGATGGACCACAGGTTCTCAATGGGGTTCAGATCAGGTGAACAAGGAGGCCATGTCATTAGATTTTCTTCTTTTATACCCTTTCTTGCCAGCCACGCTGTGGAGTACTTGGACGCGTGTGATGGAGCATTGTCCTGCATGAAAATCATGTTTTTCTTGAAGGATGCAGACTTCTTCCTGTACCACTGCTTGAAGAAGGTGTCTTCCAGAAACTGGCAGTAGGACTGGGAGTTGAGCTTGACTCCATCCTCAACCAGAAAAGGCCCCACAAGCTCATCTTTGATGATACCAGCCCAAACCAGTACTCCACCTCCACCTTGCTGGCGTCTGAGTCAGACTGGAGCTCTCTGCCCTTTACCAATCCAGCCACGGGCCCATCCATCTGGCCCATCAAGACTCACTCTCATTTCATCAGTCCATAAAACCTTAGAAAAATCAGTCTTGAGATATTTCTTGGCCCAGTCTTGACGTTTCAGCTTGTGTGTCTTGTTCAGTGGTGGTCGTCTTTCAGCCTTTCTTACCTTGGCCATGTCTCTGAGTATTGCACACCTTGTGCTTTTGGGCACTCCAGTGATGTTGCAGCTCTGAAATATGGCCAAACTGGTGGCAAGTGGCATCTTGGCAGCTGCACGCTTGACTTTTCTCAGTTCATGGGCAGTTATTTTGCGCCTTGGTTTTTCCACAAGCTTCTTGCGACCCTGTTGACTATTTTGAATGAAACGCTTTATTGTTCGATGATCACGCTTCAGAAGCTTTGCAATTTTAAGAGTGCTGCATCCCTCTGCAAGATATCTCACTATTTTTGACTTTTCTGAGCCTGTCAAGTCCTTCTTTTGACCCATTTTGCCAAAGGAAAGGAAGCTGCCTAATAATTATGCACACCTGATATAGGGTGTTGATGTCATTAGACCACACCCCTTCTCATTACAGAGATGCACATCACCTAATATGCTTAATTGGTAGTAGGCTTTCAAGCCTATACAGCTTGGAGTAAGACAACATGCATAAAGACAGAGCTTTCCAAACTTTTCATGTTGGCGACACACTTTTTAGACCTACATCATTTCGCGACACAGTAATTCAGTTGTACTGGCAAACAGGAGGTTAAACTAACTTGTTTTAAGAGATACGGACACATAAATGGTATAATAACGAAATGTATTTACAAGTAACAGTATGTGCAAGAATTAAAAAAAAGTTTAACACCAATAGCTACTTACTATTTTAATGGGATGTATGAGGTTGATGGAATGAACACAGTTTCTGAATATTTAGTAGAATATTAGATAAAGACCCTCACATTTCATCATGAAGCACTTTTAAGCTTCCCCTTCCTATCCATATATCAAGAGCAGGAGCAGCAATGCACTACTGGGAGCTATCTGCAAAAAAACAAACCTTTGACTTCTGACTTCAGCTCAGCGTTTAAGTTGCCGACCTCAGAGCTCGGTGAGTCCGACTGACTACTGCCTGCGCTGCAAACACACTGCTGTCGCACTCACTGACTACACGTGCAGTCAGGAGCCAATGTGCCGCCAAAGTTGCCAATGGGAACAGTTTCAGTTCTCACTGAGCTGCACCAATAGGTTAAGATGATCTGTGACCCCCTGGGTATCAATCACGTGTCAACCATGTGATATGCATAGCAGGCAGGCGGAAAGTCAGAAACAAAAAAAACAAAAAAAAATTAAAAATTAAATTTAAAAAAATTTGTGCTGAAGCAGGGACACACCTACACACTGCTGCCGACACACTAGTGTGTCCCGACACACAGTTTGGAAAGCACTGCATAAAGAGGATGATGTGGTCAAAATACTCATTTGCCTAATAATTCTGCACTCCCTGTATGTGTGAGAACAGCAATGGACCTTAGTTACAAACCGCTAAGATCATCAAATCTCCAGGCAGAATTCTTCTTCTAATTTCTGCCTGAGAGAAAAACAGTACAACGCCGGTACCGTTTAAAAATAACAAACTCTTGATTGAAGGTAAAACTACACTAAGTCACCACATATCTCTTGATACTTCCTATCTTGTCGAGAGTTGCAAGAGAATGACTGGGGGTGGCAGTTAGGGGAGGAGCTATATAGACAGCTCTGCTGTGGGTGTCCTCTTGCAACTTCCTGTTGGGAAGGAGAATATCCCACAAGTAATGGATGAACCCGTGGACTGGATACACCTTACAAGAGAAATATAGCTAATCCCTTTATTTACCATCCCCTCAGTTTTGCATAAACACTGTTATAGAAATATACTTTTTACCTCTGTAACTACCTTGTATCTAAGCTTCTGCACACTGCCTCCTTATCTCAGATCTTTTGACAGACTTGCATTTCAGGCAATTAGTGCTGACTCTTAAATAACTCCATGTGCATGAACACAATGTTATTTATACGAAACACATGAACTAAGGCCCTCTAGCTGTGCAAACTGTCAATTGCATTCAGACAAGAGGCGACCTTCAAGGGCTTCGAAAATTGCATATGAGACTACCTAGATTTAGCTTTCAACTAAGAATACCAAGAGAACAAAGCAAATTTGATGATAAAAGTAAATTAAAAAGTTGTTTAAAATTACATGCCCTATCTGAATCATGAAAGTTTCATTTGGCCTTTACTATCCCTTTAAATTAGTAATGACGTGACAGAGAGGGCTAGTAGAGTGTAAAAGACTGGGAGCTAGATTGTGGAGGAAAAAAACAAAATCAGATCTTAAAAATGTTTTTAGATAGAAAAGGGTATACAGATTTGAGAAACAAAAGAACTGTAGAGAAGCTAAATAGAGAAAACCTGAAGAGACAATAAATATGAAGAAAGAAATACCTTAAAGAGGGAATATAGAGATAAGGAGAAAGGGGAAAAAAATAATAAATTAAGAATGGTGTTTGAGATAAACATATCAAAAGGGGGAGCAATAACACAATATGCACCTACTTTCATCTAATTACAAAACTTTTGGGGTAAAAATACTTCTTCAGGTGTAGTTGCATGTATATACACTGTATCTCTTATAAGTAATATTGCTGATAACACAAGTGATTAATTGCCTTGTTATTACTATATTTGGGGTTCCTGAATATTTTTCTTTATATGGGACGGCCTCCTACATAATTGTGCATTACTATATGACATTACCCTTTATATACCTGGAAGCCAGGTTACTGGCTATATAACAGCCCGTGTTGTGTGATTACTTACTTTATATCTGCTCTGTGTATTGGGTATTAAAGGGACAGTCTACTCCAGAGTTCTTTTTGTTTAAAAAGATAGATAATCCCTTTCCCATTCCCCAGTTTTGCATAACTAACACTGTTATATTAATATAATTTTTACCTCTGTGATTACCTTGTATCTAAGCCTCTGCAGACTTCCCCCTTATTTCTGTTCTTTTGACAGACTTTCATTTTAGCTAGTCAGTGCTAACTCATAAATAACTCTACGGGAGTGAGCACAATATTATGTATATAGCACACATTAACTAGCGCTGTCTAGCTAGGAAAAACTGTGAAAATGCACTGAGATTAGAGGCGGCCTTAAAGGGCTTATAAATTAGCATATCAGCCTACCTACGTTTAGCTTTCAACAAAGAATACCAAGAGAACAAAGCAACTTTGATGATAAAAGAAAATTGTAAAGTTGTTTAAAATTGCATACTCTTGAACCTTTAATTTTGGCTAGTCTGTCCCTTTACGCTTTGGGATATTTATGGACCTTTAAAGGCTAAAATGCATAATTAAAACTACATAAGAATTAGGGGGAATATAACTAACTGCAGGACTTCGTGTTACTGTTACTGATAAAAGAAAAGGCAAAAACTGTGCAGCATGTTTTTATGAATATTTATTTAATGCTTTCAAACTTCAAATATTATAGCCATCTTGACATGAGTGTATTTGTCTCAGAAAACCCCCCACATAAAATCCCTAACCTAAAATATGAAAATAATTACATATAAAATAGCACCTACTGTAAGAATTTTATATATATATATATATATATATATATATATATATACACACACACACATATATATATATATATATATATATATATATACACACACATATGTATATATATATACACACACATATATATATATATATACATATATGTATATATACACACACACACACATATATATATATATATATATATATATATATATATCACATTGCTTGTACACTTCCTGAAACAAACGCCTTTTAAGAATGCATTTAAACATGCTATAAATAAACAGATAACAACAAAACACATTTTTTGAATTGCTGTATTATGAGGTAACAGCTTTTTGTGAATACATCCTACAGAGATACTTACGGCTAGATTTGGAGTTTTGTCGGTAACGACCCGAAAAACTAACGCCGGCTTTTTTCTGGCCGCACCATAAAAATAACTCTGGTATTGAGAGTCCACATAAAGGCTGCGTTAGGCTCCAAAAAAGGAGCGTAGAGCATTTTTAACGCAGCTTCAACTCTCAATACCAGAGTTGCTTACGCAAGCGGCCAGCCTCAAAAACGTGCTCGTGCACGATTCCCCCATAGGAAACAATGGGGCTGTTTGAGCTGAAAAAAAACCTAACACCTGTAAAAAAGCCGTGTTCAGCTCTTAACGCAGCCCCATTGTTTGCTATGGAGAAACACTTCCTACGTCTGCACCTAACACTCTAACATGTACCCCGAGTCTAAACACCCCTAACCTTACACTTATTAACCCCTAATATGCCACCCCCGCTATCGCTGACCCCTGCATATTATTATTAACCCCTAATCTGCCGCTCCGTACACCACGGCAAGCTACATTATAGCTATGTACCCCTAATCTGCTGCCCCTAACACCGCCGACCCCTATATTATATTTATTAACCCCTAATCTGCCCCCCTCAACGTCGCCTCCACCTGCCTACACTTATTAACCCCTAATCTGCCGAGCGGACCTGAGCGCTACTATAATAAAGTTATTAACCCCTAATCCGCCTCACTAACCCTATAATAAATAGTATTAACCCCTAATCTGCCCTCCCTAACATCGCCGACACTTAACTTCAATTATTAACCCCTAATCTGTCGACCGGAGCTCACCGCTACTCTAATAAATGGATTAACCCCTAAAGCTAAGTCTAACCCTAACACTAACACCCCCCTAAATTAAATATAATTTTAATCTAACGAAATTAACTCTTATTAAATAAATTATTCCTATTTAAAGCTAAATACTTACCTGTAAAATAAACCCTAATATAGCTACAATATAAATTATAATTACATTGTAGCTATTTTAGGATTAATATTTATTTTACAGGCAACTTTGTAATTATTTTAACCAGGTACAATAGCTATTAAATAGTTAAGAACTATTTAATAGTTACCTAGTTAAAATAATTACAAAATTACCTGTAAAATAAATCCTAACCTAAGTTACAATTAAACCTAACACTATACTATCATTAAATTAATTAAATAAAATACCTACAATTACCTACAATTACCTACAATTAAACCTAACACTACCCTATCAATACATTAATTAAATACAATATCTACAAATAACTACAATGAAATAAACTAACTAAAGTACAAAAATAAAAAAGAACTAAGTTACAAAAAATAAAAAAATATCTACAAACATAAGAAAAATATTACAACAATTTTAAACTAATTACACCTACTCTAAGCCCCCTAATAAAACAACAAAGCCCCCCAAAATAAAAATGCCCTACCCTATTCTAAATTACTAAAGTTAAAAGCTCTTTTACCTTACCAGCCCTGAACAGGGCCCTTTGCGGGGCATGCCCCAAGAAGTTCAGCTCTTTTGCCTGTAAAAAAAAACATACAATACCCCCCCCCAACATTACAACCCACCACCCACATACCCCTAATCTAACCCAAACCCCCCTTAAATAAACCTAACACTAAGCCCCTGAACATCATCCTACCTTGTCTTCACCTCACCAGGTATCACCGATCCGTCCTGGTTCCAAAATCTTCATCCAACCCAAGCGGGGGTTGGCGATCCATCATCCGGTGGCTGAAGAGGTCCAGAAGAGGCTCCAAAGTCTTCATCCTATCCGGGAAGAAGAGGCGATCCGGACCGGCAACCATCTTGATCCAAGCGGCATCTTCTATCTTCATCCGATGTTCCGATCAGCCAATAGAATGCGAGCTCAATCTGATTGGCTGATTGGATCAGCCAATCGGATTGAACTTGATTCTGATTGGCTGATTCCATCAGCCAATCAGAATATTCCTACCTTAATTCCGATTGGCTGATAGAATCCTATCAGCCAATCGGAATTCGAGGGACGCCATCTTGGATGACGTCCCTTAAAGGAACCGTCATTCTTCAGTTGGACGTCGCCGGAAGAAGATGGGTCCGCGGTGGAGGTCTTCAGGATGGAGCCGGTCGTCATCGGATGAAGATAGAAGATGCCGCTTGGATCAAGATGGTTGCCGGTCCGGATCGCCTCTTCTTCTCGTATAGGATGAAGACTTTGGAGCCTCTTCTGGACCTCTTCAGCCACCGGATGATGGATCGCCAACCCCCGCTTGGGTTGGATGAAGATTTTGGAGCCAGGACGGATCGGTGATACCTGGTGAGGTGAAGACAAGGTAGGATGATCTTCAGGGGCTTAGTGTTAGGTTTATTTAAGGGGGGTTTGGGTTAGATTAGGGGTATGTGGGTGGTGGGTTGTAATGTTGGGGGGGGGTATTGTATGTTTTTTTTTACAGGCAAAAGAGCTGAACTTCTTGGGGCCCTGTTCAGGGCTGGTAAGGTAAAAGAGCTTTTAACTTTAGTAATTTAGAATAGGGTAGGGCATTTTTTATTTTGGGGGGCTTTGTTGTTTTATTAGGGGGCTTAGAGTAGGTGTAATTAGTTTAAAATTGTTGTAATATTTTTCTTATGTTTGTAGATATTTTTTTATTTTTTGTAACTTAGTTCTTTTTTATTTTTTGTACTTTAGTTAGTTTATTTCATTGTAGTTATTTGTAGATATTGTATTTAATTAATTTATTGATAGTGTAGTGTTAGGTTAATTGTAGGTAATTGTAGGTAGTTTATTTAATTAATTTATTGATAGTGTAGTGTTAGGTTTAATTGTAACTTAGGTTAGTATTTATTTTACAGGTAATTTTGAAATTATTTTAACTATTTTAGCTATTAAATAGTTCTTAACTATTTAATAGCTATTGTACCTGGTTAAAATAAATACAAAGTTACCTGTAAAATAAATATTAATCCTAAAATATATATAATATAATTATAATTTATATTGTAGCTATATTAGGATTTATTTTACAGGTAAGTATTTATCTTTAAATAGGAATAATTTATTTAATAAGAGTTAATTAATTTCGTTAGATGTAAATTATATTTAACTTAGGGGGTGTTAGTGTTAGGGTTAGACTTAGCTTTAGGGGTTAATACATTTATTAGAGTAGCGGTGAGCTCCAGTCGGCAGATTAGGGGTTAATAATTGAAGTTAGGTGTCGGCGATGTTAGGGAGGGCAGATTAGGGGTTAATACTATTTATTATAGGGTTAGTGAGGCGGATTAGGGGTTAATAACTTTATTATAGTAGCGCTCAGGTCCGCTCGGCAGATTAGGGGTTAATAAGTGTAGGCAGGTGGAGGGGACGTTGAGGGGGGCAGATTAGGGGTTAATAAATATAATATAGGGGTCGGCGGTGTTAGGGGCAGCAGATTAGGGGTACATAAGGATAACGTAGGTGGCGGCGCTTTGCGGTCGGCAGATTAGGGGTTAATAAGTGTAGGCAGATGGAGGCGATGTTGAGGGGGGCAGATTAGGGGTTAATAAATATAATACAGTGGTCGGCGGTGTTAGGGGGAGCAGATTAGGGGTACATAAGGATAACGTAGGTGGCGGTCGGCAGATTAGGGGTTAAAAAAATGTATTCAAGTGTCAGCGATGTGGGGGGACCTCGGTTTAGGGGTACATAGGTAGTTTATGGGTGTTAGTGTACTTTAGAGTACAGTAGTTAAGAGCTTTAGAAACCGGCATTAGCCCAGAAAGCTCTTAACTACTGACTTTTTTCCTGCGGCTGGAGTTTTGTCGTTAGATGTCTAACGCTCACTTCAGAAACGACTCTAAATACCGGAGTTAGAAAAATCCCATTGAAAAGATAGGATACGCAATTGACGTAAGGGGATCTGCGGTATGGAAAAGTCGCGGCTGAAAAGTGAGCGTTAGACCCTATTTTGAGTGACTCCAAATACCGGCGGTAGCCTAAAACCAGCGTTAGGAGCCTCTAACGCTGGTTTTCACGGCTAACGCCAATCTCCAAATCTAGGTCTTAGAAAATACAGGTGTTTAACGTTAGCCCATTGCTTTCTGGGGGGTGTGGGGACATCTGTATTTCTCTGCCATTGTAACCAGTGCAAGATTTCCCAGCACGTAAACAGCGTCATTATCATGACAACAAGCTCAACAAAAGAATAGGGGGAAAAAAAGTCTTCAAACATAGGTATACGGTTGATTTGCAGGAAAACAATTTGGTGCCAAAGTATCTTTAGTAAATTGCTCCATAAATATTTTCAATTTTTTATGCTAACACTTCCGTTAATGAATATTAGCTTACTTGAGTAAATAATGTTGCATAGCCATTTGTCATCTATATTAAAATGTTTCTTGTTCATTAATTATTAAAAATAGAAATATATATTTATAAGTGTAGCAATGAGTAATACCAATATTTAGTTGTTTTTTAATTTTAAGGAATGATACTAATTTTAAGAATGAAGGAGTATAAATAAAATATGTGAGATATATAATATACAGAGAACACAGCACACTGTCTCTATGTATGAATAGACAACATGATGCAGAACTCAGATCTAGAAATAAATGGCAAATACATTGCAAATGCTTCTCATACAGAGGGGCTCATTTACTGCTAAGTAGTTCTATGCAGATTTGTTCTGTTTATCTATCTGCCGTTAGCCACCTGGGGACCTCGTGGTATATATGCAAACTGGAAAGATCATACAAATATTTGGAAATCTGCCAGTCTATGAAAACAGAGGCAAGCTGTTCATGAAGGGGCCCTTCTTGCTGACTTCCACTTGGACAGCTAGATAGAATAGAAGCTACAGTATGGATCCTGTGTCCTAGGAAATCCACAGACAAATCTGACTTTTAACTAGGTGTTACAACATGCAAATTAACTTTCTGTGTGGAGAAAAACAAGATATGATAACCATATCCACATATTTATATATATATATATATATATATATATATATATATATATATATATATATAAATGGTTATCAGTCAAATTCGCTCAAAGAAAAACCTGGATTAATGATGTAGTAAAGAGAGACCTCTGACAAAAATTATCCAATGTCAAAGGGCGCACGGGAGGAGTCAGCATTTAATATTAATAAAGTAACAGAAATCAAGAAAAACAGAATAAAGGTTAAAGTATTAGAAAAGAAAAAGGATTCCTTAGCCAGCACATCTCATATAATACTCCATGAAATAATATCAGGCTAAGAGCATCCAGCGATCAAAGGGTACCAGACAAAAACCAAAAAATCAGAATGCACCAAATTAATCACAATGAAGTGAACTATTTATTGACTATATAAATATAACAACCACAATATTTATAAAAACATCAACCATGGCCATGGTAATAAAATTCAAAAGCGGACCAAAAATGCTAAATCAGTCATAATTACATATTTTGAACTCATGAAAAAAAAAAAGACATTAACCTCTCCCTGTATTAAAAGTAAAATATTTATACATGATAATAGAGGTGTTGGCACTGTTATGGTACTATTTTTGGTAATGTTGGATTATTAATAAGGAAAAAACTCCCCTCTTCATTTGTAGCCAATCATATATAAAAAGATACAAGTTCTTTGTAAATATTATTATAAATATGTGAATGCACTTTGTTAATACACGCTGTGATGTGATATAAGGTGATTATGACTATTTGTGAATAATTGTTATAAATAGCACTGTTAACAATTATATATTTCTTATACAAGCCACTTAAACATAAGCAAATAACAGCAAACGTGATGATTGGAGGAATATAACAAGCCCTAGGCCTCCACAATTAGGGTATAAATTTCCGGGAGGAAGAACATACCAGTAGCACTGATACGCTGTGAAGAAGCCGCACAGGAAGTTCCTAGCGGCGAAACACGTGTTGCGTGTTTGTACATGTCTCGGGAAGGGCTGCCCGAGTAAACAGAGGAGGTTGCTGTTCTACACATGGCCTGGTAACAACTAAAGCGGACCAATAGAAGGATTGGGACAGTCCGTCAGCATTCAGATCCTGGAGGAGCTCGTTACACATGGTGGAGTGGTGAGACTTTCAAAGAAAAGGCCCCTTAGAGAGTATATCTCTCTGTAGGACTTTGCCTAATACTGTTGATTCGCCGCTGCTCCCAATGTGCACAATAGTACTATCTCCTCAGTAGGATATATCATTATCGTCAAGAACATTGCTAACTATATGTGTGTTACTGCATATGTTTATTTGCAATACCTAAACAACTGCTGACATACTCTGCATATGCATCACTTCATGCTGCTGAGCACTAACACTGAACACCCTTAACTGCTGCCACTGTATGCCTTGTGATCACTATCTGCATATCTTTATACCACTGAGCACTAACACTGAACACCCTTAACTGCTGTTACTGTGTGCCTTGTGATCACTATCTGCATATCTTTATACCACTGAGCACTAACACTGAACACCCTTAACTGCTGCTACTGTGTGCCTTGTGATCACTATCTGCATATCTTTATACCACTGAGCACTAACACTGAACACCCTTAACTGCTGCTACTGTGTGCCTTGTGATCACTATCTGCATATCTTTATACCACTGAGCACTAACACTGAACACCCTTAACTGCTGCTACTGTGTGCCTTGTGATCACTATCTGCATATCTTTATACCACTGAGCACTAACATTGCATGGATAATACTGCTAGATTGCATTTATTCAAAATGCCTGCTTAATAACTGCTGCTAATGTGTGCTTTGTGATCACTATATGCATTATCATATACTGCTGAGCATTAACATTGCATGTGTGGGAGGGGTCCCGGGCGCCAACTAACGGAGGCTAGGTGTACTACAATTGTTTAAAATACAGAAATTTATTAAAAACAATTAAAATACAATAAAAAATATATCTCATGGATCCATGGTACAGCGAAAAATGTTTAACATAAAACAATCAACATTAATACATAATTAAATATAGTAGAAACAAATGTTGCAAATTTAAGCACTGGCTAATGGAGTCTTCATATAAAAAAACAATCAGGTGAATTGGTCTGATCCAAGAAAGTACGATAAGACCACAAGTAATATCCAAATAATAAATGATAAATATCCAAACGTGGTACAAAAACAGAGGGTGATAGATGATATTCAGATAATTCAAAAGTGTCCAAAAAAAGAAAAATGTTGATATTCAAAAAATGTTGATATTTGTGACTTCCGGTGCTCCTAAAAAACGTCCAGATGTGAAGATGAGTGGAAAAAGTAGAAGGGAAAAAGAAAATGGATGCGAAGAAACTTTCAAGTGTAGAAAATTGATTAGTGAATGTTAGTCTGTCAGCAAAGTGAAAAAACCTGTTTCAGTGTCAAAACATCGATTGTGGTGTTGTATCCAAGTTAGAAACAAAAATAAGGAACTCTTATTGCAACATGATAAACAATTGAGACCACGGTCTCAAACCCAAGTGCAAAAAACAAAAAATCAAAAAATCATGTATCCAAATTCCCAAATGCTTGGCAAAAACAAACCTGTGAAAAAAACAAAAAGACAGCAATGTGCAGAAAAATAAAAACAATCAGCTAAGATCGAAATCAAACTCACCAGTACTGGTCTACGCGTTTCGGCCTCATATAGGCCTTTTTCAAGACTGGTTTTTCTGTACTGACTGGTGGTCTTTTATAGTATTCAGGCTATCAGAACCCGGATGTAGGTTTCCCCACTTCC